>NC_064876.1:7645370-7705370 GCF_943734665.1 Anopheles aquasalis | reverse complement strand
TCCCTTTAAACCCAACTACTACAGGTATTAGTAATAGCAGCCAGCGACGAATATCATCGGTAGGGGGCCGATGCAGCCACATGCTTGCACGAAGGTATCCTGGACTCTATGGTGTTGCCCGCAGATGTCGCCGATCGAACCCATCTTCGACTTCCCCTACAATGCTTTTCTTTGGTTTCGGTTGGTACGGTCTCCGACACCACCCTGAGCAACCAGTATCGGTTGCATATTGAGAGCGTTAGCAAATTATTAGTGACGGTAGCTGAATTTTATTGATCGACTAGACCGGGCCGCATGGCAAACTGCGGCAACCTAACCGAATGTCACATTATCACCGATTCCCCCATTTATTTTTATATTAATTTTGCTCATGTGCAATTTAGCACATGTTTACCGTATAAGGCACCGGATGGTAAAAGAGAAAATTCAACAGTGCAGCATGCCGATGGTATGCCGGTGGTCCAGTGTCTTTAGTCTGTTATCCTTCATCACCTTTTCGATTCTAGAAGAATCAAACCAATCTCGAGCGATAGTTGCAACGTTAAAATGCATAAGCAATTCACAATGAAAAAAAATCACATTTCCAAGCTTATTACCAGTATTGAAAGCTTTGCAGATTGTTTAATCGCCATGCTGTTTTCCGAGTTCTTATTGATTTAGCGGATGAAAAGAAAACAAACAAAAACCATCCATTCGTAAAACGTTACACACCCCTCCTTCCATGCAGCGTACCACTGTAAAACTAAAAAGGCAAAGCTCCTGGGGCCAAGCCCAAAACCCGCTTAGAACGGTCTCTAGCACCGATAAGCAAGTGAGAGGCAATGGTTCAAAGGTCACGACCCTTTACATTCGTTTCCGTTGAGTTAAAGAATTCGCACTCTATTTGTTGGGGACAGCTCCGCTTACTTGAATGTACCCGGCGGACAAATCCCATACAAAAATGCCGGTTTTGTATGGGATTTGCCTGCCGGGTAAGAATATAAATTCGCAGCACCACAGTGAACTATTTGAACATTAGGACGTGGTTTTTAAACTATTCGCAAAATCGAATTGACATTCATTCAACACATGCTCTTTATGGACCGTACTATTTTTTTGTCCGATCGAACATTATGTAAGCATGTAAGAGTCGTTCATTTCCACGCGAACATCCAGGAACATGCTTTAATTTCAGTAAAATAGATATATGTTTGTTGTGTACCGGGGGCTCCGTAATATATTACTAAGAGTATCATAGGGAGTCCTCATGGTCGGGGGATTAATAACTCTACCCTTTCATTCTATCGCTGTGTTTCTTGCGGAATCGTCAATTAGAAAACAATACTGTAGTGTGTAACCAGTTTTGAGACTGGCCATAGTATAATGTTGCTTCAGTAAACAAATCAATTATTAACCAAACCCAGAATATTCCGTTACAGTTATCTTGCTTTGCATCATCATACACAACGACCAGCGAGCACTACTGCTTCTGTAGTTGGTAGGTCGGTGCGCGTGACACTGTGGAATGGTGCGGTTTGGTTAGGCGAGAAATGACGAATCCTGGGCCGACGCACGGCGATAAGTTGAGGCTGCAAGCGAAATGAGCACATCTGATGAGCACGCGACACACACACACACACACACACACACACACACACACACACACTAAAATGCCTTCGGTTCGCACACGCTACGTCTAGCATCAGTTAACGAGCTTCAACGCAATAGGACCGATAAATCCAATAGGAACGGTGGTAGCCAATTTGGAGAAGCCTTTCCGCGCGAAGGCGAAGGCCTTTCCACGGGAGCAGCGCATCGGAGCATTGTCACCTACACTAGTAGGTATTGTAAAGTGGGCGCGTGTTTCTGCGGGCAATTCTCCAAAGAAGCAATGGCGCAGTTTGACGGACGAGCAAAGTAAAACGGATGAAAATTTAACGATAACATAAAGGATAAAGGTCTACAAGAAACTGAATCGCTCCATCGAATTGAACACGCAGCAGATAGTGAAGATATGCAATATAACTATTTTGGTACGGACATGGCTAAAAATTATACAATAACGTAACAAGTTGTAAAGAGCAGGCGCACGCGGTAAAATAGAAATGAAAAAGGAGGATCACAATGTTACAATAAAAAAGCGTCAGCGTCAACAATGACGACACACCACTGTTCTAGTTTCTAGGTAGCAGAATACAAAATGCCTTAATAGAGGAATATGTCCTGTCTTACTCTTTTCACTTGTTGTTTGGTTTATTGATCTACGAAATTGTTTGCGTGCGTTCTACTGTCCGGTTCAATTCGACCAACTCAGTACTGTGATCCCTTGTCCTCGGCGTACAAAAAGTAGATGGGCACTCGGCCCTGGCAGCCCATCTCGACGAACTCGGTGTGGCGAATCAGGAAGACGGCGGCCAGCCCGTAAAACAGTTGCGGCAGCCCCAGGTTCGCCAACTTGATGTATCGAAAGAATCGATCCTCGAGCCACAGGTCCTGCGGCGGCCGGCGAGTACAGTGATACTTCATGTACGGGTAGCACCCGGTCCGCAGAATGTGATAGTTGGTGCCCGTGTCCAGCGTCCAGTTGAAATGGGATCGGCCGAACTGATCGTTCACCACGTCGCGTTGCTGCCGAAGGAGATATAGAATGTTAGAGCCATTCGCCGCTGGCATTACGTAACTTCTACAGAAGACTACGCGTTACCTTGATGAAGTAAGAGGTCCACGGTGGTTCGTTGCACTGCTTCAGATAGGCTGTAAGCACCTCGGACACCTTGGGCTTCGACTTAAGCGATACGCGACGAAGCATCGCCATCACGTGTCCGCGAAACTCTGAAATGTGAACCATAGGCTATTCAATTGATTTTGCAGTTCCCATTTAACCATTCCCTGCTTTTCTTCCCGCTTGGTTTTTGTTTTCGCAATCGTTTTATTCTCGTTCCTACTTCCAGCTCGTTTCATTTACATCAAGATCATCTTCAATTGCTGCTTTACTGTCGTTCGTGCACACTAAAGAAAGGTGGCGGGCGGTTTCGCTCCGATTGCGCAAATCCCACCGACTCCGTGACACCTCTGACTAACAAGGTAGGGCCGAGATGGCGATTCGTGCGCCATGCATTTGTGAAGTGAAAAATTTATTAACGATCAATCAGCACGAGCCGACAAAAGAACGATAACAGATGCTAGGTAGTGGATATTAATCATATTATTTTCGAAGGATGGGAAGATGCCGAGCTTAGTCCACCGAGTTAGCGATCGATTTCGCCGAACACGACATCGAGCGTGCCGATGATGGCGACGACGTCGGCCAGCATGTGATGGCGGCCGACTTTGTCGAGCGCTGCCAGATGGGCGAATCCAGGAGCCTTGATCTTGCAACGGTACGGTTTGCTGGAACCATCCGACACCAGGTAGATGCCGAACTCGCCCTTCGGTGCCTCGACCGCAGTGTATGTCGCACCGGGTGGCACCTGATAGCCCTGTGTGAACAGCTTGAAGTGGTGGATGAGCGCCTCCATCGAGTGCTTCATCTCGGCGCGGGATGGTGGCGTCAGCTTCGTGTCGTCCGTCTTGATTTCGCCGGCCGGCATCTGGTTGAGGCACTGGTCGATGATGCGCAGCGACTGACGCATCTCCTCCACCCGACACAGGTAGCGATCGTAGCAGTCACCCTTGGTGCCAATCGGCACATCGAACTCGACCCGATCGTACGCATCGTACGGCTGAGCCTTACGCAAGTCCCATTTGATACCGGAACCGCGCAGCATGACACCGCTGAAGCCGTAGTTGAGCGCGTCCTCGGCCGACACGATACCGATGTCGGCGGTACGCTGCACCCAGATGCGATTCGTCGTCAGAACATCCTCGACTTCGTCCAGCCGCTCGGCAAACTTGGACGCGAACTCGTAGATGTCGTCGAGCAAGCCAAGCGGTAAATCCTGTGATACGCCGCCAGGGCGGATGTAGGCCGCGTGCATACGAGCCCCCGACACGCGCTCGTAGAACTCCATCATCTTCTCGCGCTCCTCAAACAGCCAGAAGAAGGGCGTGAGTGCACCGACGTCCAGCGCATGTGTCCCGACCGCCATGATGTGGTTGAGGATGCGTGTGATCTCGGCAAACAGCACGCGGATGTACTTCGCCCGCAGCGGTATATCGATGTTGAGCAACTTCTCTACCGCCAGTGAGTAGCACTGCTCGTTACACATCATCGATACGTAATCGAGACGATCGAAGTACGGCAGCGCCTGAGTATAGGTCTTGTACTCGATTAGCTTCTCGGTACCGCGGTGCAGCAGCCCGATGTGCGGATCGGCCCGCATCACCGTCTCACCGTCCAGTTCAAGCACCAGTCGCAGCACGCCGTGGGCGGCTGGGTGCTGGGGCCCAAAGTTTAGGCTCAGGTTGCGGACAGTCTTCTCCACCGGTGCGATCTTGCTGTTCCACGGTGGCAGCTTCCAGCGCGAGGTCACCTCGTCTGGGTACATCACCGGTCCCTTGAACTGCTCGATGAACTGCTCGTCTGGGAACCACTTGCCTGCGCTCCGCACCGGCTGCACATTATGCAAAACGGCCGCTTTCTGCAGTACACTGCTGCTGCTGCTGTTGTTGCTGGTTACATAAACACTCGAGGCGCACGCACGTCGTGCTATGGCATTCAGCACCGAAAACGCCATTTCGCAAGGTCCCCTAGGTTTAGATCAGATCAGAGCCAACAACGACGGGACCTCCGCACCGGATAGTATTGTCTTGCTGCACGAACTTCGGGGTAGCTGAATCTGTGGGGTTGTTGTCGTTCGTTTCAGTTCGGTCCCGCGGTCCTTCGATTCGCAAAATATATACCTCTCTTACCAGGACTTATGACTGCTCCTGTCGTCCGACGACCAAACTGTCAAATGCTACCAGTGCCGCGCCTCCACTGGCTTTGTTCTACGGGTGGAAGTTTTTAACCGAATGCCAGGAACAGGATTAACGCGCCCAACCGAACAAACCGCGCATATACGCACCGCGACGGAACAAACAACAGCAAAAAGGCGATATTTAATCAACTACGTACGTACGTCCAGGGCCGGGGGTCGAGGATGTCAACATTTGACATTTGATTTGACTTAAGAGACTGTTATGCCAGGTACACATGGTGTATGCTAAACTGCAAAGCAAAGTGTGTATGTAGGTACCAGGTGAAGTCATAGCACTTCGCTCGCGGTCGTATTGGATTTTGCAACATATGCAACAGTGGCTGTCAAATACATGTTTACCAAATCAACTGAATGCGTTTTCGAAAGAGGCACTCGGCACCAAAGTGTCTATAGGAAACAGGTGAAGTCATCTCGAACAAAATCGAATAAAAATAGACACTTTGGCCTCACCCAAAGTGTATTAAGGAAACAGGTGAAGTTATAGCAATTTGACATAAAGCACCTAACGTCAAATAACTGTCAGCTGTTTACGTTCATCACCAAACCAGCGTGCGTTTGAATCCGAAAAAGTGCAATGGTTTCATCAGGTATATTATCTACTTTTGCTCGTTTAAATGATACATTTTCTAATTTTAGAACAAACGAGCAGCCCCGCTGTAGCTATCAACGAGTCAGCAGGGACTGAAAACGCCGGCTATCTCTGATTCTGAAACGAGTGGAAAAGGCCCGGATCCGGCTTCCAGCTGGTCACTGTCGGCTTAGACTATTGGTTAAAGGACAAAAGGACGGAGACGATCGGAGTGTGATGGACAATCACATCAGCGCTACATGCTCAGTGCATCCAAAGGAGGGTGTTGTCGCGTGTCCGACCAGAGATCCGGCGAAGGTGAAACCTCTTCGCTTGTTCCGAACACGGAGCAGCAAGGAGAAGGAGTGGGTTCTTCCGCCCGAATAAAGGCAGCTCCAGCGCGATTTGTTCATCATATATGAACGCTGGCTCGGCAGATCGTCTGCCAGTCGCAAGGCGCATCCAAAGGAAGAGTGATAAGGAAGAGTTTGCAAAACACAGCTAGGCAAAATCTATAAGGCATCTTAAAACCACCAATGTAGAACAATCAGAGTACTGAAAAACTGAATAAACTGTAACTTTCTTTACGGATTTCTTACTTCTCAAAGCGAATACAGCGTCTCCAACGCAACCAAAACATAGACACGAACTGTCAGTTTTTTTCATTCATTTTTCTAATCGTCGCGAGCGATTTTGTTCGGTATGACTTCACCTGTTTCCTATAGACACTTTGGTGTAGACGGAAAAATTTGACAGCCCTCCGAACAAAACCAGATTGGCTGCGATATCGCAACAAATAAAGCAGCAGGGCATTACCCAGTTCGCAGTGAGAAGGTTTTCTCACTATGGAAAAGTTGTTTCTGAGATGGGACTTGGTTGGTACTGGCATATAAGCGAGTCAATACAAATCGCCTTCCCCAGTCCCAACCGAGAAACAAGGGGCCAAGGCACCCAAGAACCAACTTTCGTGAAACCCGAACGCAGCCCACCTTCGTGTGCTCTCGTGTGCCCCCCCCCCCCCCCCAAATGAACTACGCTGCGATTGGTCGATGAACTACCGCCCAATGGCGGTGGCGTTTATTTTTCTATTTCTTTTTGCTGACGTCACACGTATATGACGTCGTCATTTTGTGACGTCATTTTTCTGCGTTGCTGTTGGTGGTGCCCAGTTGGCAATGAGAAGCGCCCGAGCTTCCCCTCTGCCTGCGACGTAGCGGGATGAAGGCTGTGGCGGCTGAGAAAAATCCCCCCGCTGCCTGCGACGGGAACGAGGAAGAGACGAGCGCGACGCTCACTATGAAATCGGTCGTAGGCAGCGGGGGAAAGAGCGGAAGAAACCGCAAGGGGGAGGAGGTTTCGGGCGCGAGCTTATGGAGCGCGGCTGCGGCGGAGGAAGGGCGGAATGGGAAGAGAAGAAGGGCGAACGAAAACGAACGCGAGCTTGTGGGTTTCAATTACGCGCAGGGAAGGGCGGCAAGGGCTGAAGGACGAAGCAAACGCGAGCGTGTTCAAGACGGACGGCAGCGCGAAAGGAAGAAGAATAACAAAAAGAGACGGAGCAACCTCGCGCAAAATTCGACTAAGTCCCGATCGCGGGCAGTCGGAAATTTTCTAAGTCCCGGGACGCACTCTCTACGCTGGCGGCAAAGTGCAAGTGCAGAAAAGTGTTACCAAGGTGTTGACGATAATCCACACGCAAGGTAAGCCAAGCTGGCGTTGTAAGGTGCACTGCAAAAGGGTTAAACACTTTTGGATTTTTCTCTTCCTTTTCTGCATGTACCCGAGCATTGTGATCAGCGTACGCGCACCCAACATCAGGCCGAGCAGGAAAGTTCTCGATCGCAGCCCGGATCACGCCACCACAATTGTGCGCTGCCGTCCGTCTTGAACACGCTCGCGTTCACTTCGCCCTTCTGCCCTTGCCGCCCTTCCCTCTCCGCGCAATTGAAACCCACAAGCTCGCGTTCGTTTTCGTTCCCCCTTCTTCTCTTCCCATTCCGCCCTTCCTCCGCCGCAGCCGCGCTCCACAAGCTCGCGCACGAAACCTCCTCCCCCCGCGGTTTCTTCCGCTCTTTTCCCCGCTGTCTACGAGCGTTTTTATAGTGAGCGTCGCGCTCGCCTCTTCCTCGACCGCGTCGCAGGCAGAGGGGGCTTCTTTCTCAGCCGCCGCAGCCTTCATCCCGCTACGTCGCAGGCAGAGGGGTAAGCCGAGCGCTTCAAATTGCCAACTGGGAACGACGCCTTCAAGCAGTGAAGAGTACGACGCCACCACCACCAACAGCAACGCAGAAAAATGACGTCACAAAATGACGACGTCATATACGTGTGACGTCAGCAAAAAGAAATAGAAAAATAAACGCCTTCGACCAATCGCAGCGTAGTTCATTTTGGGGGGGGGGGGGGGGGGGGGCACACGAGAGCACACGAAGGGGTGCTGCGTTCGGGTTCGCGTTCGGTTTTCACGAAAGTTGGTTCTTCGGTGCCTTGGCCCTTTGTTTCTCGGTTGGGACTGGGGAAGGCGATTTGTATTGACTCGCTTATATGCCAGTACCAACCAAGTCCCATCTTAGAAACAACTTTTCTATAGTGAGAAAACCTTTTCACTGCACACTGGGTGGTGGCGTCGTACTCTTCACTGCTTGAAGTCGTCGTTGTGGTGGCGTGATACGGGCTGCGATCGAGAACTTTCCTGCTCGGCCTGATGTTGGGTGCGCGTACGCTGATCACAATGCTCGGGTACATGCAGAAAAGGAAGAGAAAAATCCAAAAGTGTTTAACCTTTTGCAGTGCACCTTACAACGCCAGCTTGGCTTACCTTGCGTGTGGATTATCGTCAACACCTTGGTAACACTTTTCTGCACTTGCACTTTGCCGCCAGCGTAGAGAGTGCGTCCCGGGACTTAGAAAATTTCCGACTGCCCGCGATCGGGACTTAGTCGAATTTTGCGCGAGGTTGCTCCCTCTCTTTTTTTTCTATTCCTTTTCCTTTCGCGCTGCCGTCCGTCTTGAACACGCTCGCGTTCGCTTCGCCCTTCTGCCCTTGCCGCCCTTCCCTCTCCGCGTAATTGAAACCCACAAGCTCGCGTTCGTTTTCGTTCGCCCTTCTTCTCTTCCCATTCCGCCCTTCCTCCGCCGCAGCCGCGCTCCACAAGCTCGCGCACGAAACCTCCTCCCCCCGCGGTTTCTTCCGCTCTTTTCCCCGCTGTCTACGAGCGGTTTCATAGTGAGCGTCGCGCTCGCCTCTTCCTCGACCGCGTCGCAGGCAGAGGGGGCTTCTTTCTCAGCCGCCGCAGCCTTCATCCCGCTACGTCGCAGGCAGAGGGGTAAGCCGAGCGCTTCAAATTGCCAACTGGGTATTATCGGTCCAATTTACATACATTCAGGGGCGTTGTATGAAATTTGATGTTTTTGTTGTTTTACTCTAGACCGTTCGCGCTATTTGTACCGAAATTTATTGCCCTTTACGAATGTTTTTGGCGAGTAAAAAGTAAAGATTAACCCTCATCGGTCCCTCCAGAATTGCATCGAATCGGTTCTTTTGTATGCGCGCGCATACACTCATTTTTCCAACCTGTTCCAAAAAATCCAAAACTAAAACTAATCACTTCTGATATTTTTTATTTATTCATTGGAATGTTCTTTATCGAAAAAAAATTACTACAAGTCAATAATTCTTAAAATACTGTAGTAAAATTGGCAATTATAAAATCATGTTTTTTGAGAAAAATGCGAAAAACCGTGAAAAAGTACATTTTTCAAGTGTTTCCTAATTTTTTTGGCACATTTCTTGCAAATATCATGTCGATGGTTAGCACAATCAAATTTTGCACACTTTCACAACGTGCAGCAAAAAAAATTTGGTTAGTTTAGTATGTGCAGACTTGACAACGGCCGATTTTGGGTGTTGGTGTCAAATGGCGAATGGGACGAACATTATGAGAAACATTAGCAGCATCACTATCAGTCGGTTTTGTTTTGCGTCTTACTATGTGTGAATCAACAAAAACCATTCCCAATGTTTCGATAAACAGCCGACGACAAATATTATGGATGCTTTTTTATTTTTTTTAGTCCGAAAACAGTCGGCGAGCGTAATAATAGCATACTCATATTGAGAGAGATACTACATACTACAGAGCCATTTGCCAACGATTTATTTTTCATTTGCAAGTAAAGGTTCTAGCCCATTGGTCCATGGTGTCAATTCTTCCTTTAGTCTTCTTGCAATTACTCAACTAAGTTTGGCTTTTTTCTTTTTTCATGATTGTTGATACCCACAGCACTATAGAACATGCTCGCCAAAGTAACAAATTGGTAATGACGGGGGATATACGGCAACATAATGGCTAGTAATTTGTGGTCATACATAGCTTCAGTAGAATATAATAGCTTTGTGCGCATATCAACCAAGGCTAATAGAATTGCTTTTTTATTTTCAGTAATCGTTCCCAAAGCCATACGATTTTTATTCAATTCTTCAGCCAAATCATATGAAATAGAAATTGTCGCAAGTTACACTTTGATGGGACATTCTTTTTTTGTCAAAACACAAAACAATGGCGGCCTAAGTTGCTTTTGGGAGTGGTGTATCGATCACGACCATTATAAATTTGTGTATTGTATGCATACCATCTTTTGAAACACATAAACCAAATTTGCCATGCCATATTTGGCAGATTTTGATGCAATATATTCACGAAACGGAGACCATCCACGAAATGGAACAAACTGTTCATCGACTGTAACATTTTTTCCTGGTTTGTAGATAGTGTTCAAATTATTATTGCACCTTTAGAACACATTTCTGATCGATCAGAATTTATCATAAATCAAACATTCCTCTAGATCATCATATCGGATGCAACCATGAAATCGCTTGAAGGTTTATAACGGCGTCGTAGCTCCAAATATTGCTCGATCAGTTTGAAATTAGAAACACGTTCACCATACCTGACAAGAGATGTTTTTTACCTGAAATCATTTTTTCAGAGCTTCAAAAATGATTTTTTTCGGCTAAATACATATGGTGGACGTATGTGTATGCGAACGCATACACAGGAACCGATTCGTAACTATTTCTGCTCAGGCGATACTACACATGCCTAAAATTTTTGAGTGATATATTTCTATTCTATGATCAAAATAAATCTATTTTGAAGAAATTCAGAAAATTTCATCGAGCCGTTTTTGAATAATTTGATTTTTTCGGACCAAATTGTATGCGCGCGCATACAAAGAACCGATGAGGGTTAAAGTTATCGTATGAAATCGGCCGATCAAAATCGTTACGTGTATACGCCCCATTAAGCCATACACAACCGAGCAAGCCCGTGATATGGCGAAGGGTAGTGAAGGAAATTTCTTACTCCACTTTCTTTGTTACCTGTTAATAAACATAAACGGCTCGTCCGTCCATATATATTAGGTTGGCTAATAAGTACTGTCGCATTTGTAGAAATACTTCAAAGGGATATATTTTTAGTTTTGTGCAACTTTATTCAACCAAATATTATCCATTTTGGTTAAACACCTTTTCCATTTTTCGGCTAAAGACATAGGGCCGTATTGCGTGTGTCTTGTCTTAAAAAAAAGACTGCTCTACAGCTGATGAAAAACCTCCGCAGTCATGTTTTAAATTAGTGAATGAACTGCTAATATTATTGTGAGTCCGAATACACTACAGTTACTAATATCACCATAAAAATCACTAACAGCACCAAAAACCAACATCGTTAGCTATCAATGGTGACTTTGACGAAACGGAAAAAAATCGTCCGAAACTCGGCCGAGCCTCACTCTTTCAGTCGTGTACCTTTTGGTAACAGACTGCGAGTCTTTCAAACGAGACTCAATTTGGAGATGCTTGTTGCGATTTCTGCAGCTAATCAGACAATCGCAAACGGTTTCTTGAACTTGGAGAGCAAACGCGTAGAAACAGTTTTTTTCCAGAATTTTTGGATTTATTTGTGTCCGGGTCGTCGGCGGAAAATTGCTCAAAAATGCACAAATCATTACAGGAAATTGTAAAAGTTTGGCAAATCTCAAAAAACTACTGTTGACTAGCGCGTTTGCGACTCGAATCCACTTAGTTGTTCCACGGAACCCTCTGCTTTCAGTGATCACTCCGCCTAGATAGAGCTCCCCGCCAACCAAAATGAGTTCCCAACTCGCCCAATCTCGAACATCACGGAAATGCTCCTGAAGTTCGAGATTGGGCGAGTTTCACAGCACCTCTAGCGAGAAGCGAGAATTTGCCGAGCCTGACAGCGCCTCTAGACGGTGCGAGAATTTCCCGAGAATGAGAAGAGACTGATAATTGAGACTGTCAAATCCATACAAATCCGAACCGAGTGTAGCGACCCTACCCTCCTTTACCCACCTCTTCAGCCATCAGTTTCGATCGCTCCAAACGGAAGCGCTACTGTTTCATACTTTCGAAGATAGGCCGATGCAATTGATCCAACCAACGCCCGAAAATCGGCCAAGGAACACACCTGTGCGAAACATGCCCGATGTAGGCTGATGCGATCGATCCACAAGCACCTGCAAATAGGCCAAGAACGTACACCTACGTTACAGGTGGAGACTACAGCTGAACGATAGAAACCTGCGTGGTCAGCATCAGTATCGTGAAGCCCAGCCTACCTCTAAGAAAGTGCTACGCAGCATATTTGACACCGCTCGTAAGTAGGTCAACGCCGAGCCCAAGTCAGCTGCGCATCCGAAGAGGAAAGATGATGCCTCGCCACGGCAACATGAACGGGATGGCACGAGCGCATGGATGACATAACCGGCGCTAGGATATGGGAGACATAGCACGCGACCTGTGGGAGGCTTATGTTACCACTACATCGGTCAGAGACGAGCCTCTCCGAACCACCGAAGATCACCGAAGATCCCCGACAGGCCACGGATCGCGCAAGATCATTCAATTATTGCATCAACCGAATTATGTACAAATTATGTACAAATTTACCTAAGGACGACAGATCGATCAATTATTGCATCAGCCTAATTACCCAAATTTAACTAAAGACGAAACACGGCGAAGGGAATGGGGAAGAGGTCGGAAGGGAACGGTTACGTAACATTAAGAACTAGAATTAGGGCTATAAAAGACCGTAGATTTTAATAAATCATTGAGTTGTATTTTGGACGCGAACCCAGCTGGTCTTTGGTCTCCTCCTCCGCCACCATTCCAGGTAAGAGCTCTTCAGCCCCCCCGCCCCGCCTCTTGATCCGCTAGAGAACCCCACCCGCGGTAATTCTCTCTTGGACACCAATTGGCACTCACGGGCAACCGACTAGCCTCCCTACTATCGGGGACGGTTTTTATAGTTAGGGCAGATTAGCTCGCGGAACCAACATTTCTGGTTCGCGCTCCTCGGCCACCGCTCAGCCTTTTGATCCGAAGAGTACACGACTCGTGGCACTGCTCTTCCGGACACCAATTGGCATACTCGGGCGACTGATTAGCCTCCCCACTAGCGGGGATGGTTCTATAATCAGGGCAATCTTCTCCTGGTGACAGCCTGCTAGTATAAGTGAAACGCCATTGACCACTCCGCCATAGCAGCTGGCGGACTTTTCCAGTTCGCACATGAGCAGGTCCAGCCTAACCACAGGTTTGGCCGCTTCATCTGGTGACAGCGGTGGGATAGCGAATCCCATATCGCTTGATAATTACCCGGTGGGTAAAAGACCACGATATAATTAGAGTAGGGAAGTAAAGTTAAAGTTAGGGTCGTGAAGTGAACGTCGCTGCCAGGCCTTCAGCGTCATCACAGGACCGGGATCACTCCGAAGGACAGCGCTCCGATGACAGTAAAGGAGATCACGTTCATAATCCTGTGGTAAGTTGTTGGCGGTAGGTAAGTACGGCTGGTAAGAAAATAAATTGGGATCCAACCCGATACATTAAGCAAATCTATATGTATCGATGCCTACGCAGCTACGCGGTGGACTAAGTATTAAGCAAATCTATAGGTATCGCTGCCGCTCACGTTGCTGACGCTGTTTTTTTCGCGACACCGTTAATCGCCTCGGCCGTCAGCTGGCGAGCCCAGTGGGGAAATCGCGGTGACAGCTCAACATAACGGTACTATTTAGAACATACGCGGTACTCGCATGCAATGTTTTCGGCTTGCAAGCGCTTTTTGGTAGACGATCACAAGGCGGATCGATAAGTTGAGTAAATCAAAGGAAACGAGCAGGCGAATATTTTTAGCCTGCCGATATCGGGTCTCGGATGCCGGACCGCATGTTACGAAGCCAGGTAGCGGGAAATTCCCAAGAGGCTTCGAATAACTTAGAGAACGTACGACTCACCGACGGTTCGCCAGCGATCTTACCGGCGACCCGCAGCGCCCCTGCTGCAAGCGTGAGCCAGAAAGCCAGTAAACCAGCTCTCAATAAGGGTGCGACAGGCCCCTCAGCCCTCCGTAGCAATCCGCCCTCTGGATCGGCAAAGCGGCCTCGAGAGGCCAACAGTCCGTCTACGACTCGCACTAACCCTTTCGAGGCGGGTCCGAACGACGAACAATCAGAGCCCGGAGAGGGTGAGCAGGAGAGGAAAGAAGGCAAGCCCCGGGAAACGAACGATTCCCCTGCGAACGGAAGATCTCAAACCTCCACCCAGGCAGCGCCCGCAGGCAACGAATCCGTAGAAACCATATCAGCCGAGGAAGTGACGGAACCGGTCGAACGACCAACGACGGAAGTACCGCCCGTCATCGTAGTGACCCACAGCACCCCTCAGTAAGTGAGGGGGTACCGGAGCAATCCAACCGGCGCCTATCACTCGCACCTTGGCCTAGCGCGAATTGCATAGACCAGGCCTCTGACCTCGGTCATCCGCAGCATTTTCTCGAATTTAAAAAGAGCATCTTAAGGGATAGTTTGGCTCTGAATCGGACTTTTTCGTGAACTAAAAATGAGCAAGCCAACGGAATTCTCGATAGAGCGAGCCATGAAGCTTATCCCGGAGTTTCGAGGCTAGGCGGAGGAATTGGATCTTTTCATACGCCAAATAGACCGCGGGCAAGAGCGCAACTTAGTGGATGAGAAAGATCTTCTAGACATCGTCCTCGCAAAGCTTAAAGGTGATGCGGTAAGCCATTTCCACCGCATTAGGGGTATGGGCTCAAAGAGCCAACGAGACTTTGAAAAAATACAAGGAGAGAACGCGAACGATGCTCGAATGGATAGCATCGAACGCTGGTGATAGTGAACAAGCATACGCTCTTAGGCATTTAAAGCACCATTTTGTGGCCGGATTTAGAGATGAGAATTTAAAAACAATGGCTCTCATCCACAAATCGATGGACCTCGAGTCTCTGATGGACGAGCTCGAGGACCTCCACGACAACGCAGATCGTGTCACGGATGTATCCCGTCGTCTGCGGATCGCCAACGGAGATTCGGCTCCTCCAGTCAGGGAGCAGGGAGGAATTTACCTAGGGCAGATGTGGTCAGAGAAACCACAAGACCCAGGAATGGGAAGATGGAGTCAAGGCTATACAGCCCCGATGAGCGGATACGATCCGCGTTATTCGGTCCCGTTCGTGGGATATGATCCACGATATCCGGCTCCTTTAGACGGATACGATCCACGTTATTCGGTTCCGTTAGGAGGATACGATCCACGTTATCCGGCACCTCTAGGTGGGTACGATCCACGCTACCCAGGCCCAGCATACAGGTATGATCCACGCTACAGCGGTCAGGGTCATACAGCCCAATCTTGGGGATACCACCCGGGTTATAATGATTACGGATATAGGGAACCGTACCGGGGTACTGATCCGCAGTACTGGAATCACAGTCATGGGGTACCACCCAGGGAAAACGAGCAACGATCCAGAGAACATGGCTACGGCGATCAATCCCGGGGATATGATTGTCCCAACCAAGGTGTGAATTCATCCAGCAAGCGCGACTCAAAGCGCTATCAACCTTATCCGAATGAACACTTTGACCAAAAGCCAAAAAAACGAGGGCAATGCTCAAGGAAATAGGCATCTCGAGAACCAATCAAATAACGATCGTTCACAGTCACCTCGTCCCGATCAAAAGAATGATAGTACAAAACAAATAAACTACTAGTTGGGAGCTTACGTAAACGTAGTGACGATCGTGGTTCCCGGTGTCAGGATAATAAAATAAATAGAGCGCACGAGGAATTGGCGCCAAAAAGGGAAAGTGATCCCGTTAAAGAGGATACGCTCAACGTAAACAGCGCCGTCCAACACAAGGATAATATTAGGAATGTAGGTCACGTAAGGAAAGAGTTAGAATGCATAGGAACTGGTCTTGTCGGCATAAAGGTCAAAGCCATTCAAGGTAATTCCGAGCCCATACCCCTAATGATCGATACCGGTGCTTCAGTAAATTTACTGCGCTGGAAAGAAGCCGTTAATATGGGTATGAATGGAATCAATACTAAAGCAAGTACGCAACTCGCTGGGATCAGCGGGAAATTAATCGAAACTCTTGGGTCTTGCCGAATTGAATTAGATATCGAAGGGGATTGTTTCCCAACAGTTTTCCATTAAGTGCCAAAACTTGTATTACCGGGGTTATTAGGAGCTGACTTTTTCCACCAGTATGCATCACAAATTAATTACAAAGAAGGATATGTGACTCTACAGCCTCAACAAAAGATTGAGGAGCCCCCAATCAAAACTTCACGGTAGTAAAGGTAACCGAGGAGGAAGTAGATAAGGCATATCAAGGAATGGCGCTGCATTATGGTATAATTACCACTACCACAGATCCAGAAGTACTTCCTCCTGTAGAACAGGAACAGAATAGTTACAAACAGGACGTGGAGGTTTTTAAGAATGATGACAAGCATGAACATTATCGAGAGACGGACTTGGATACCAATCCGATTCGAAAGCGATTCGAAAGCGATTCAGTGGAATATCGCGGCATCAAAGAATTGAACCGAGATTGGAAGTCTCGAAAGAAAAAAAGCAAAACATAAGATCGATTGAATCTTAAGACAATTTGCTAATGACAACGGTAATGAACATCCAAAAGGCAAGTATACAAAACGAATCGTTTCTATGACGAATCGATTCAGAACGATTTGAAAGTAGCAATTAGATCATAAAAGAGGAAAAGAAAGAGAGGATGAGGTAACAGAAAAAATGAATAGCGGACCCATATGGATCTTAAAAGGATTGGAATTTTACAATGGAAGGAAAGCAGCCTCATGGAAAGACCTCATCTCACTCTCTAAGAATAGTGGATACACTATTATTCCTGAAAACATTAAATTAAATGAAACCAAGAAAACTAATCTATGTATGTTTGTTTTTGAGATAAATGTTCTTGATCACCAAGACAGTGCACGCAAGGACCCCTCAGATGAAACAACGAAGCGAGAAACTTCATCGGTATTCATCGATCCCCCTCGAATTCCTGGGGATCGCGATAGAAGGACGACCCGATCACAAATAACGATCGGATCTAACCCAACGAAGCTGGTAACCTCCTTTGACACCAAACCAAAGGACGCCACCTCCACCAGGGAAAAGGTTTTGCTCCGATTAACGCTACGGAAGAAACAGATGACCTTCACCGCAAAGCCGCTGCATCAGTCAGCAACATGGATGCGCTACCTGGAACCAACACTCGCGACAAAATACGGTGCTTCAGGACCGAAGCTCAGGAAGTCGGCGAGATGAATGCAACTGCCTAATGCATTCGACATGTTATTCAAGCCGAGACGACTACTCCACCTTCGAGCATCTAGCGACGAAGAAACGACGTAGCCGCTGGCAGAATAAGAGTATTAATAGTACTCAATGGGTTCGTAAATCTATAGAATGTAATTCCGCGAATGTGAGCTCACGTGAGCTACCAAACCCGATAAACCAGGCAATAGTCCCAATTTCCGAGAAAAAAGGGTTAGCGTAGCGAGTGGTCTCCGATGGCACTCGGCGTAGCTTAGCTCTCGTAGGCCCTCCCTTCCCCTTTCCGCACTGGGGATGCACGTAGTGAAGGGGTAAATCCGCGAAAGTGAGCCCAGCGGGTGGCCACTAATGATTCCGCGAATGTGAGCCCACGTGGGCCACATAATAGCACCAAATCGTCAGCGAAGCATAGGAAAAAAATGGGTCAAATCGCTACCCAGATAGGAACCCTCCCCCCCCCCCCCAAATGGATCATGAGTTAGGAGGGGGAGGGATAGTAGGCAGCTTGGGGACCGGGAAGGCCAGCGGTTTAAAGGGGGAAACCAAACGATACATTCCCGGGTTCGAGTCCCGGCCCCCCCCAACCGACTGGAGCCCCGACGAAATCGCGACAACGGGCTAAATTCAGACGGTCTTATTTTAAACATACGCCCATATTCACACGTGCATCTGCCGGCTGGAAAGTGGAAGAAACAAGCCAGAATAGCTATCGAACAGCACCCTACCCTCCCTACAAACCAGCCGAGACACTTTCAGTTGTGCCATAAGGAGTCCGAGAGAAGTGGGAGTCATGTGGGCTATAGCACAACAGTTGCACTATGTTATACCTCAACCTGAGATGGGCTATAGCACCATTGAAAAATACAGCAAAATAGCATACTTGTAGGCGATTTTACCATACTTTTTTTCAAAATCTCAAAAATCGAAAATGAAAATGACCAAAAATGAACATCGTCGCTCATTTTCGGATCGACGTTCGTCTCTCCTTGCCCCCGCTCCACTCCGTTCTCATTTTCGGTCTTCATCGTGTCGTCGGGGTATGTACCCTACAAACCAGCCGAGACACCTTTTCGTATGCCGTGTGTAGGAGTGAGCGCGACTTCCGATGAAACAGCGCTATACGGGCACTCAATCGAGCGGCTGTGAGCGCATCTCGCGTTGAAGCGCGAATGAGATGGCTGATGAGACGGAAATACTTTGAGCCGTGTTCATCGTCGCCGCCTGAGAGCGCGCCGGACTTTGATCGAATCCGGACTCGGCACCGCGATTTGATGTATCTTTTTTCGCATAATTGTGGTACTTTCTGAATAAATAAATGCATTTAATTGCCGTACGATAATCGTAAAACGTCTCACGAATTAATTTGACCCAATTTTCAGTCAACTTTGGCCGTTTTTCCAGTTGCACCACAGCTGTTCCTATTCAACGGGAACAGCCGGGAGAACATACATTTTCCCACGAACGACGAAGGACAGAACTGTCTTTCTCAACATAAAATAAACGGGAATGATGATCGCTTTTCCGCACCGTTTTCCACGGTTGTAACGAAGCAGAATGATCATCCCACCTTCTCTATAAAGGTGCCGCAGGTGTTACGATGAAGCACACAGATCCAGATACGAAAACCGTGGAAGAAAAGGGTATCATCGGCCGAGCTAAGCGATGATAAAAATGCAGCACGATCTCCGCCCACGCCAGCAAGGAAGGACGCGCGTGTTCCTTGCGAGGGCGATCGCTGCCAAGCCTCTCGAGATCACAAGAAACGAAAGGGTTAAAGTGGAGCTGACTAAAACAAATGGATACTTTTGCTTGCTTGCGCAGTTGCCTAATCAGAAAGGAACAGGATAACAATAGCAGAACAATTGGCAACAGCATCCGGTGGCCAGTACGAAGTCAACACAAACTGCGCAGAATGTTCCAACATTAAAGGGGGGTGGGGTTGGCAGCGAAGAGGGCGTGTTCCCCAGCATAAGGATGTGAACTACGCGTTGGTGATAAGCATCGAAAAGGGCGGTCGTCGTTGCAACCAGAACCAGAAGAAACGGATCTCAAATTGATCGTGTTGTGGGTGGAGATCGCACTACGTTTTACCACTGCATGTCCTCTTCGTTTCCTGGCATAAATGAGGTCAAATATGGTTGAATAATCAAGCAAAACGTATATGATTTGTTCACGTACATCGTGCAAACTTGTTTAATGAAAGAATGAGGCTTGAAACAGAATAATTCAAATTCTGCCGTCTGTTTCTTAGCTGTGGTGCAACAGGAAAAACGTCCAAAGTTAATGGAAAATTTAAAACAAATCAATTCGCGACAGGCTCTGCCATAGTCGTACGAAAATTAGAAGTAATAATTTTCGTGTTTAACAGGCACAAGAATGCCTGTTAAACACGAAAATTATGCGGAAAAAGGCGAATCAAATCGTGGTGTCTAATCCTGGTTCGATTCAAATCTGCATTCGTATCCTGATCTGTACCCTTAGCGGCAACGTCTGCGGCATTTTAATTGATGAAAAATATGCTCACGAACGGCTGATATTTGTGCATAAAACGTCGCATGTGCCGTGTTCGTGGCAGAATCCTCGATAAGTTATTGAATAGAGTACAGCACATTCGTCCCTGCTGGCGCAAAAAAGAGGCACAAAAAAGTGCATCAATCCAGTTGCATATTTGGCAAAGCAATTGGTGACAACATGAGTCGAAGAAGTTTTCGTGAATAATCGACTTGAACGTCTTAATTCAACCGCAATATTAATTCGTAAGAGAATAATCAATTCGAAAATGGAACGAACTCCAGCTTACATTCCGTCTTTTGGGGCCAATAGTTTTTGAATTTTTTATGCAATTGATCGGCGCGGTTCGTGCGTATTGGCAGGTGATACGTGACACGTGATTTTCGTTCCGCATAATGTTTGTTTTCCATAAAAATCAATGCGAATCATTTTTTAAAAAGTTGAAAATGTCTCGGTGACATTATTAACAATTAAAAAAACATACATTTTTTGTCACTGCACACGGTCTTGGATAGCCGTATTGATCTAGCGTTTGAGATCAGGTGATCATCAATAAACCAGTTAGTTCAGTGCGTAGCGCGTTCGACTTTCCCATCTCTATCATCTCCTCCGCATCAAGTCCCCATCGTTCACGTTCCTTCATGCACATACACACAACTCTGACAATCACACATCACGACATACCACGACGACACGATGAAGACCGAAAATGAGAACGGAGTGGAGCGGGGGCAAGGAGAGAAAACGTCGATCCCGAAAATGAGCGACGATGTTCATTTTTGGTCATTTTCCTTTTTGATTTTTGAGATTTTGAAAAAAGTATGGGTAAATCGCCTACAAGTATGCTATTTTGTTGTATTTTTCAATGGTGCTATAGCCCATCTCAGGTTGAGGTATAACATAGTGCAACTGTTGTGCTTATAGCCCACATGACTCCCACTTCTCTCGGACTCCTTATGGCACAACTGAAAGTGTCTCGGCTGGTTTGTAGGGAGTGATGTGGTGTTTGTCAGAGTTGTGTGTATGTGGATGAAGGAACGCGAATGATGGGGGGGACTTGATGTGAAGGAGATGATAGCGATGGGAAAGTCGAACGCGCTACGCACTGAACTAACTGGTTTATTGATGATCACCTGATCTCAAACGCTAGATCAATACGGCTATCCAAGGCCGTGTGTAGTGACAAAAAATGCATGTTTTTTTAATTGTTAATAATGTCACCGAGACGCCTTCAACCTTTTAAAAATGATTCGCACTGATTTTTATGGAAAACAAACATTATGCGGAACAAAAATCACGTGTCACGTATCACGTTCCAATACGCACGAACCGCGCCGATGAATTGCATAAAAAATTAAAAAAATATTGGCCCCAAAAGACGGAATGTGAGCTGGAGTTCGTTCCATTTTTGAATTGATTATTCTCTTACGAATTAATATTGTGGTTGAATCAAGACGTTCAGGTCGATTAATCACGAAAACTTCTTCAACACATGTTGTCACCAATCGCGTTGCAAAATGTGCAACTGGATTGATGCACTTTTTTGTGCCACTTTTTTGCGCCAGCAGGGACGAATGTGCTGTACTCTATTCAATAACTTATCGTGGATTCTGCCACGAATACGGCACATGCGACGTTTTATGTACAAATATCAGCCGTTTGTGAGCATATTTTTCATCAATTAAAATGCCGCAGACGTTGCCGCGAAGGGTACAGATCAGGATACGAATGCAGATTTGAATCGAATCGGGATTAGACACCACGATTTGATTCGCCTATTTTCGCATAATTTTCGTGTTTAACAGGCACAAGAATGCTTCTTATTTTCGTACGACTATGGCAGGCCTTGTCGCGAATTGATTTGTGTTAAATTTTCCAATAGCTTTGGACGTTTTTCCTAAGCTAAGAAACAAACGGCAGAATGTGCATTTTTCTGTGTTTCAAGCCTCATTCTTTCGTTAAACAAGTTTGCACGATGTACGTGAACAAATCGTTTACTTTTTGCTTGATTATCCAACCAAATATAACTTCATTAATGCCAGGAAACGACGAGGACATGCAGTGGTAAAACGCAGTGCGATCTTCACCCGCAACACGATCAATTTGCGATCCCTTTCTTTTGGTTCAGGTTGCAACGACGACCGCCCTTTTCGATGCTTATAACCAACGCGTAGATCACATCCTTATGCTGGCGAACACGCCCTCTTCACTGCCAACCCCACCCCACTTCAATGTTGGAACATTCTACGTAGTTTGTGTTGGCTTCGTACTGACCACCGGATGCTCTGGCCGACTGTTCTGATGCTGTAATACTGTTCCTTTCTGATTAGGCAATTGCGCTAGCAAAAGTATCCATTTGTTTTAGTCAGCTCCACTTCAACCCTTTCGTTTCTTGTGATCTCGAGAGGCTTGGCAGCGATCGCCCTCGCAAGCGACACGCGCATCCTTCCTTGCTGGCGTGGGCGGAGATCACGCTGCATTTTTATCATTGCTTAGCTCGGCCGATGATACCCTTTTCTTCCACGGTTTTCGTATCTGGATCTGTGTGCTTCATCGTAACACCTGCGGCACCTTTGTAGAGAAGGTGGGATGATCATTCTGCTTCGTTACAACCGTGGAAAACGGTGCGGAAAAGCGATCATCATTCCCGTTTATTTTATGTAGAGAAAGACGGTTCTGTCCTTCGTCGTTTCGGGGCATAAATGCAGGTAAATGCACTTGCATAATCAAGCAAAAAGTGCATCATTTGTGCATGCACATCTTCCACACTTGTTTGACAAAGGGACGAGGCTAGAAACGTGGGAAAATGTATGTTCTACCGGCTGTTCCCGTTGAATAGGAACGGCTGCGGTGCAACAGGAAAAACGGCCAAAGTTGACTGAAAATTGGGCCAATTTAATTCGTGAAACGTCGTACTATTATCGTACGATAATAAGATGCATATACTTATTCAAAAAGTGCGACAATTATGCGAAAAAAGGTGCATCAAAAATCAGTGCCGAGTCCGGATTCGATCAAAGTCCGGCGCGCTCTCAGGCGGCGACGATGAACGCGGCTCAAAGTATTTCCGTTTCATCAGCCATCTCATTCGCGCTTCATCGCGAGATGCGCTCACAGTTGCTCGATTATAGCGCTGTTTCATCGGAAGTCGCGCTCACTCCTACACACGGCATACGAAAAGGTGTCTCGGCTGGTTTGTAGGGCACGTAGGTGGAAAACTCATGACCAGGACCACGGTTCAAGTCCCTGCCCCATGCGTAGTAGATCAGGCGAGTAGGCTAAATATACTCGGAAGTGGAGGAGCTAGAAACGGGCAGCACCGCATAAAAGCAACCGTAATTAGGAACAGGAATAGAAGCAGCACTAACAACAGTTGTTAAAACAGCTACCGAGCATCGTCTCTATCAATAAGGTAAATAGACCCACCTAATAGCCTTAAAAGCGTACCAGCTTGAAGATCGTCTCTTCAAGACGATCCACAAGGAGCTGTAAGTGGGGGGGCATGTAGCGACCCTACCCTCCTTTACCCACCTCTTCAGCCATCAATTTCGGTCGCTCCAAACGGAAGCGCCACTGTTTCATACTTTCGAAGATAGGCCGATGCAATTGATCCAACCAACGCCCGAAAATCGGTCAAGGAACACACCTGTGCGAAACATGCCCGACGTAGGCTGATGCGATCGATCCACAAGCACCTGCAAATAGGCCAAGAACGTACACCTACGTTACAGGTGGAGACCACAGCTGAACGGTAGAAACCTGCGTGGTCAGCATCAGTATCGTGAAGCCCAGCCTACCTCTAAGAAAGTGCTACGCAGCATATTTGACACCGCTCGTAAGTAGGTCAACGCCGAGCCCAAGTCAGCTGCGCATCCGAAGAGGAAAGATGATGCCTCGCCACGGCAACATGAACAGGATGGCACGAGCGCATGGATGACATAACCGGCGCTAGGATATGGGAGACATAGCACGCGACCTGTGGGAGGCTTATGTTACCACTACATCGGTCAGAGACGAGCCTCTCCGAACCACCGAAGATCACCGAAGATCCTCGACAGGCCACGGATCGCGCAAGATCATTCAATTATTGCATCAGCCGAATTATGTACAAATTTACCTAAGGACGACAGATCGATCAATTATTGCATCAGCCTAATTACCCAAATTTAACTAAAGACGAAACACGGCGAAGGGAATGGGGAAGAGGTCGGAAGGGAACGGTTACGTAACATTAAGAACTAGAATTAGGGCTATAAAAGACCGTAGATTTTAATAAATCATTGAGTTGTATTTTGGACGCGAACCCAGCTGGTCTTTGGTCTCCTCCTCCGCCACCATTCCAGGTAAGAGCTCTTCAGCCCCCCCGCCCCGCCTCTTGATCCGCTAGAGAACCCCACCCGCGGTAATTCTCTCTTGGACACCAATTGGCACTCACGGGCAACCGACTAGCCTCCCTACTATCGGGGACGGTTTTTATAGTCAGGGCAGATTAGCTCGCGGAACCAACATTTCTGGTTCGCGCTCCTCGGCCACCGCTCAGCCTTTTGATCCGAAGAGTACACGACTCGTGGCACTGCTCTTCCGGACACCAATTGGCATACTCGGGCGACTGATTAGCCTCCCCACTAGCGGGGATGGTTCTATAATCAGGGCAATCTTCTCCTGGTGACAGCCTGCTAGTATAAGTGAAACGCCATTGACCACTCCGCCATAGCAGCTGGCGGACTTTTCCAGTTCGCACATGAGCAGGTCCAGCCTAACCACAGGTTTGGCCGCTTCACGAGAATGCTTTCGCCCGTGTAGAAACTGAGAATACAGCGAGCCCAAAGTGTCTATAGGAAACAGGTGAAGTCATACCGAACAAAATCGCTCGCGACGATTAGAAAAATGAATGAAAAAAACTGACAGTTCGTGTCTATGTTTTGGTTGCGTTGGAGACGCTGTATTCGCTTTGAGAAGTAAGAAATCCGTAAAGAAAGTTAAAGTTTGTTCAGTTTTTCAGTGCTCTGATTGTTCTACATTGGTGGTTTTAAGATGCCTTATAGATTTTGCGTAGCTCCGTTTTGCAAACTCTATCCTTATCACTCATCCTTTGGATGCGCCTCGCGATTGGCAAACGATCTGCCGAGCCAGCGTTCTTATATGATGAACAAAGCGCGCTGTAGCTGCCTTTATTCGGACAGAAGAACCCACTCCTTCTCCTTGCTGCTCCGTGTTCGGAACAAGCGAAGAGGTTTCACCTTCGCCGGATCTCTGGTCGGACACGCGACAACACCCTCCTTTGGATGCACTGAGCATGTAGCGCTGATGTGATTGTCCATCACTCTCCGATCGTCTCCGTCCTTTTGTCCTTTAACCAATAGTCTAAGCCGACAGTGACCGGCTGGAAGCCGGATCCGGGCCTTTTCCACTCGTTTCAGAATCAGAGATAGCCGGCGTATTCGGCACCTGCTGACACGTTGTTAGCCACAGCGGGGCTGCTCGTTTGTTCTAAAATTAGAAAATGTATCATTTAAACGAGCAAAAGTAGATAATATACCTGATAAAACCATTGCACTTTTTCGGAATCAAACGCACGCTGGTTTGGTGATGAACGTAAACAAGCCACGAAATGTCAAAAAAACAAAAAAAAGCAAAACAGAAAAAAAAGTGCTATGACTTCACCTGTTTCCTATAGACACTTTGAGCGAGCCTGAGGCTCAGCTGAGCTACCTGTCAAACTATCTGTCATTGCCTGTTATTTTGACAGCAAACCGATTCTCGGGCCAGGCTCAGCTAAATTGAGGAAATTCTTGAACCTGAGAATCGTTTCACCGTCTAGAGGCGCTGTGAGAAGAGACTGAGAATTGAGACTGTCAAATCCATACAAATCCGAATCGAGAATGCTTTCGCTCGTCTAGAAACAGAGAATAAAGCGACCCTGAGGCTCAGCTGAGCTACCTGTTAAACTATCTGTCATTGCCTGTTATTTTGACAGCAAAGCGTTTCCCGGGCCAGGCTCGGGCCAGGCTTAGCTCAATTGAGCAAATTCTTGAGCCTGAAGTTGCGTCTAAACGAGAGCGAATGTTCAGCGAATGGTTCGCGACGACGTGTATTTTTACGTCATCCCCATACAAATACGCGAAAACTTGATCGCGAACACATGAATGCTCGTGTAGGGAGCGAAAGCATCGCGAACGAACGAACACTGCTGTCAAAGCTGTCATTTCATATTAAAAACCCTCTGGCGGAGCTCTGTCGAAGAACACACGTCTTCGCGAAGACTTTTGCTCAGAGTGAGCACAAATCGTCGCGATACATTCGTTTGTCGTGTAGAAGCAATATGAGAATCGTTTCACCGTCTAGAGGCGCTGTGACGTGTGGGATTGGAGCAGTGAACGTTCGAAATTTGGCAAATTTAAAACAACAGGATATAAACGCAACTTAAAAAAACGGTTGAAAAAGCTCGACTTTTTTAAAAAATTGTAAAAAAGAAAAAAGCTATTCCCGTCAACTTTGAAGCTCGACGGTTCTCTTTCTCTTTCTGTCTCACTCACACACACACACACCTCTCCCTCCCGCTCTAGCCCTTAGTCCGTTCTCGTTTCGCCGTCGTGGTATGTCGTGATGTGTGGTTGTCTGAGTTGTGTGTATGTGGATGAAGGATTGTGAATGATGAGACGTGATGTGAAGGAGATGATAGGATTTGGGATGGGAAAGTCGAACACGCTACGCACTGAACTAAATGATTTATTGAAAATCACCTGATCACAAACGCTACATCAATACAGCTAACCTTGATCGTGCGTTGTGACAAAAAAGTGCATGTTTTTTTAATGTTCATAATGTCGCCGAGATTTCTTCAACGTGTTCATAATGAATTACACGGATTTTAATGGAAAACCAACAATTTGCCGAACAATAAATTGCGTGTCACGTATCACGGGCGTATAGGCAACCGCGCACATGATCATACCGGACAACGGCTACATCGTGCAGATCAATTGCACCAAAACTGCATCAAATATTGACCCCACAAGGTGGAATGTGAGCATGGAATTGGTATTGATTATTCTTTTACCAATTAAAATTGTGGTTGAATCAAGGCGTTGTTACCTTGTCGCAGGTATTAATCATGAAAACTACTTCAACACAAGTTTTGACCAATCGCTGGCCACAATGTGCAACTGGATTGATGCACTTTGTGTGTCATCTTTCTTGTGCAGCCAAGGTAAAAAAGCTAGCAACGAATGTGCTATATTTTATTCTAAAACTTATCGTGGCATTTGCCACGAATACGACAGATGAACATGCGACGATTTATGCACAAATATCAGCCGTTTGTGAGTATATGTTTCATCAATTAAAATGCCGCAGATGTTGTCACGAAGCAGGATACGATAGCAAATTTAATAACGCGATTTGCGTCGTATTTTTCCACATAATTCTCGCGTTTTACAGGTACAAGAATGCTTTGAATTGTCGTACGATAATGGCTTTGGTTCTGGTTGCAACGAATACCACCATTTTCGGTGCTTATTACCTTATGCGTAGATCATATCATTATGCTGGCGAACACGCCCTTTTCGCTACCAACCCCATTCCCCCTTCCATGTTGAAACATTCTGCGCAGTTTTTGTTGGCTTCGTACTGCCCCCGGATGCTGTTGCCTACTGTTTTCTTATTGTAATGCTGTTCTTTTTGATTAGGCGACTGCGCAAGCTAAAGTATCCATTTGTTTTAGACATTTTCCAGCTCCACTTTAACCCTGTCGTTTCTTGTGCTCTCGAGATACTTGATAGCGATTGTGTGGATTATTCCGATACAGAATGATGCGCATATGATCAGGAAGATAAACATCTTCACCCCTTTCTCATCTCTCGCCCACGCAAAGGACTCGCACGTCCTTCTTTGCTGGCGTGGGCGGAGATCGCGCTGCATTTTTATCATCGCTTAGCTCGGCCGATGATACCCTTTTCTTCCACGCTTTTCGTATCTGGATCTGTGTGCTTCATCGTAACACCTGCGGCACCTTTATAGAGAAGGTGGGATGATCATTCTGCTTCGTTACAACCGTGGAAAACGGTGCGGATCATTCCCGTTTATTCTATGTTGAGAAAGACAGTTCTGTCCTTCGTCGTTTCGGGGCATAAATGCAGGTAAATGCACTTGCATAATCAAGCAAAAAGTGCATCATTTGTGCATGCACATCTTGCACACTTTTTTGACGAAGAATTGAGGCTAGAAAGATGGAAAATGGATTTTCTGCCAGCTGCTTCTTTGAACACGAACAAATGCGGTGCAACTGGAAAAACGACCAAAGTTGAATGAAAATTGGATCAAATTAATTAGTGAGACGTTATACCGTTATCGTACGGCAATTAAATGCATTTAATTATTCAAAAAGAGCGAGAATTATGCGAAAAAGGTGCAACAAATCGCGGTGCCGAGTCCGGATTCGATCCAAGTCCAGCGCGCTCTCAGGCGGCGACGATGAGCATACGAAAAAGTGAGTGCCGTGGTTTGCTGGGTATATCGATCGATTGGTTAATCACGTGCCCCCGTTCGTTTCCCGGTGGTTCAGTGAACATAATCGCAAACAACGAATCTGGCGCTTACTATTTACGCATTAAAGGTATTTATTGGTATCGTATACAAACAGGCAAACACGTACGTATGGACAGATGGAAGAGGATTATAATATACCAACTCAAACGCTGCACAAGCTAGTTTGTAAACGGTTCGCGTTAGGGCACTGGAATGCAGCGCAGGATGAAAGCAAACGCCACCTGAAGTGTCCACCAACCCCCAAACTCTGCAGTATCGTAGGGCTATATCTCCTGGTAACTGATTGATGGCTACCAATAATTACTGTTACCACTATTAATGCTATTGATACTACTACTATTACTACTACGATTACTGCTATTACTAGTTCTAGTAGGAACTAGCAGCTGCTCACGTCAATAAACAATAAAAAAGATAGGATAATGGAGCAATATCGGGACTGCGCGAGATCCGACACGATCTCTAAAAATTACATCACAGCATCGAGCTGAAGATCCCCAGCCAGCCAGCCTCGTCACCAGTCCAGCTTTTCTTTTGCCATCGCGAAGCTGACACTGTTCTCCGAGTAGAACTGACTGTACCACTTGCGGTATGCCTTTATCAGACGATCCTCCTTGATCAGCAGCGGATTTTCGATGAATTGCTTATGATTCCACACCATCATGTCGCGTTCGAACTGGAAAATAAACGTCCCAAAACAGGGATGAGCAACGATTTCCTTAGGATGATCCATTCACACACACAAGCACACACTTACCATCACACTCTCCGCCCAGATGGCAAACTTCTGGAAGATGGCGTTCCAGAGGTTACGCGGTGCGTAGAACCGATGGATAACCTTCTGCACGAGCGGTTCGACCGGTGTGACCGTCTGAAGGACGACGAACGGACCCATCCCGGTGTTCATCATGAGCTGCACGTAACCGGGGCCGATCTGTTGAGCCCGCACATCAATCTTGCCTACCTCGAGCTTGTCGAACAGCCGGAACGAGTGTACCAGATCCATCGTGGCGACGTGCGCCGGGTCTCCCTCGCCTGGGGCATTCCAGCTACAAAGAAGATAGAGAGAGAGAGAGAGAGAGAGAGAGAGAGAGAGAGAGAGAGAGAGAGAGAGAGAAAGAGAGAGCACTGTGTATGGAAAATGGAATGGGAGGGATAGCGTGGCGTGGCGTACCTGGCGTGCCAGGAGTGCATGCCGAAGTCGGCCCAGGCGGCGCGCGTGTAGCGGATGTCGCTACCGGACAGCATGTTAGGTCCGTGGACGGCGGCCAGGTGGGCCACATCGGCCCCGTTTTCCGGCACATCCTGAATGTGGCAGTTGACCAAAAACTCGTTCTTGCCATAGTACGCCCACCTGCCATCCTCGATCTCCTGCACGACACGGAACGTCCAGGGTGCCGCGTCCGGATCGGCGTGATGCCAGACGAATATGAAACCGTTCACCTCGAGCGACTCCCACTTGCGGAGCCGGGCCACCTTCGGTATGGTGCCGGTCCTGCTGTACGGAATGTTGGTGCACTGCCCGTCCTGCCCGCTGAACGTCCAGTGGTGGAACGGACACTCGATGCAATCGCCCCGGACGACACCACCGATGCCGAGGTTAGCCCCTAGATGCGGACAGTAAGCGTCGAGCACGTGGACGGTACCGGTGTACGTCCGGAAGACGGCCAGGTTCTGACCGAGACAGTCGACGGCCCGGGTCGTACCCGGTCGGAGCTCCTCCGATTCGAGCACCGCGAACCAACCGTTTGGATAGGGGGGCGGCATGCGGTCACCGATTTTGCGGAGTCGACGGGCCCGATTTACGCAGTCCACCCGCCGCCGATCGTTTCGTCCGTTGCCGGCCGCATCCAACACGTGGTTGTACCCGATGTCCGTCAGATCCTGTCAGAAGGGGAGTTAGAAAGTTTCGAACGAGAGAAGGAGGTTGATGGCGTTGGCGTTGAGTCAGCTGGTGGTGGTGGTGGTGGTGTTGATGGTGACACTTACGCGCTTCCAGACAAACGCTTGATAATAGAGCCGGTAGAAGGCGTAACCGAGGACGAGCAACAGGAGCGCGCTAGTGACGCCGGTCCAGGACAAAGTGATACCCGGTAGTCCCAGAACCGGTAGCCCACTATCGAACAGCCATGTAGCCGAAGTGTTGTTGCTCGCTTCGTTTCCGTCCTGCTGGCCTGGCACCAGGAGCCAGCGCACCAGCAGCTTTAACCGGTGCTCCATCGCCGAACCACTAAGCGTCTCCAAGCAGCGTCGCGAACCAACTGGCGTTCCCGGAACGGATGTCACCAGGGGACCTGGAGGATCGTGCTATTTGCCTTTATTCGGCTGTGGCTCGAACTCGGCTCTTCGTGTCTGTGTGTAAAGGGGTAGAAACCAGAGGGCAGAGAGCACGGAAGACGGAATCAATCAATCGTAAGAATCAAACACTCGCACGCGCAAAGGCGAAGCGGACGAAGCGATACCTAGAGGAGCTAGACAATAAAGGGTGGAGGAGAGAAACGTGAGTAACTAGAGCAAGATCAAAGCACGAGCCCAGCGCCAGAACAGAGCAGAGCAACAGAGAACCAGTAGCCAGCAGTGGAAAATGGATGAAGGAAAGTGACCAAACTCTTTGGGGAGTCTGGTCTCTAGTTCTAGTTGGTTCCACCGCCTGTCGTCGCCTGCTCACTGTCCACCACACTGGCGCAATTGAAGCCACGCACGCTTACTCCGACACACAATCACCTCCCCCCCCCCAAACGCACACACACACACACAATCACACATGAAAGATCCTTGAAGAGGCGAGCAAGAGAGTGCGAGAGAGAGAGAGAGAGAGAGAGTGAGAGAAGCAGGGCGCAGGGGACGGTTACATCGACAACACGGTTGAACGTCGATGATCGCGCGCTCTTTCACTGACCCCCTTCCCTCCCTCCGGCATCTCATTTGAATCTCGTTGAATCAATTGTACCGAGAGATGGGGCAGAGAACGAATCTCTTTCTGTTCTGTACTGGCTGAGCTGTGCATGGATCCCGGCGAAGGCCGGCCTCTGATAGTCCGTTAAAGCGATTTCGTTATTCACTCACTACTCCTTCTTCTCCTCCTGAGCATCTGCATTTGGCTCTTGTAGACCTGCGGTTTGTGGTGGCAGCTGGCTGTTCTAGAAGCACACAGCCTCACAACGGCCTGACCTCGTTGCCCTTTTGTCGCGACTCTTGACGTATCGTTCCCCTCGTGTCGCCTTGCGAGCCTCTAGCTCTAGCCGTTCGCGCGTACCAACCAGAACTGTACTGCGTGCGTACGTGCAGCCAGCACCCCCGGGCCCTAAACCCCTTCTGTTTCGCTATCTCTCTTTGCATCGAGCAACCTCGCGTGGATCACCCCCCCCCCCCCCCGACCATCCATCCTTGTCTCATAGGATTACTCATCAAAAATAGCCTACATAAATCGACAATCTATCAACGGTGGAAACGGAGAAGTGAGGAGTGGCGCTTCTTGTGCCTCAATCGATTGACCGGATGTATCATTCACTTCCTGTACGCCCGCTGCACTCCCAACCCCAACCCCAGCCACTAAATAGTGTGTGCTGGGTATGACGTCAGCAGTCCGACACCATTGTCTGGCAGTTGCTGTGAAAGTTGCCCAACGACCGGCCAACTCACCAGCAAATCCCGAAACCCGGCCCAAAAAATGCCATCTCACTGATGGCATTCGAGCGTCATAAGCGCAGCGATAGCACACCGAAAAGAGGGGTGTCGCAAGGATGGGTTGGTGGTATGGATGACGGGTAGGTAATTGCGAGCACACCTGCATGGGTAAGTTGAAATTGAGGCGAGCTTATCGCGATTGATTATAGAAGCCTCGCTGGCTCGGGCGATAACGGTAACCGACAGCAAGTGTCATCCGAAATTGGATTGACGTAACGTACGGGTGGTGGTGGTGGCGCATCATAATCAAGGTCTTTGGATCACGTGCTGCCGATAGCACATCACACACAGCCAGCGTACTGTTTCCTCCATAACAGGATAAACCTTCGGAGAGCCACTTAGATCCGGCGCTCCGACTTGGCAGGAGTCGCGGTTTTTTGTTACCACTTAATGCAACGAAATTGTAGCTGCAGTAGTAGCAGGCCCCCTGTACCTTTCCTAGTACTAGTGCACCAGGTAGTAGGCTGCGTTTGCTCGCACTTATGTCCGGACGAAAAGCGTTACGTGCACGCGCTCGAGCCCCGTGTCTTACCGATTGTCTATCGCTCAGGGGCAGCCAAAGCATCCGATTGCTAGAACCGTTACGTACGTAGTACCACGCACGGTGATCATGAAAAATCACCGCAGAGAGCTACAAAAACAATATGCTAAATAAATAATGCCTGGACTTCCATTAGAGAATTAGTCAACTACAGGGTGAGGCAAAAAAACTGCAACACATTTAAAACGCCATATATTTTTCATTTTTGTTTGGAAGTTTTTGAGTAAAACCAAAAAATGTCGGGAATTTCATAAACTTTCAGAATCAGTTCAGTTTTTTATGGTATGTTACTGTTTGGGTGAATTATGATCTTGAGACGGTAGAAGAAACCATCGCTCGTTGCCCGCAGAGTGCTTTGTGGTATTTTGGCTCATTCTTGGAGAAGCGTTTGCTAAAGCTGGTCAAAACTGTGTCATTTTTTAGGTCTAACCTTGCTCTTCAAAATACCGCAAACGGAGAAGTCCTGCGCTTTTTGCGCCCATAGATATTGACAGCCAATGAGACATGGAAATGAAGTGTGAAATGTTTCTTTACGCTAATCTCATGTCTCGGTTGCTTTGAGGGAAGGTACAGAGTCCTTTTGGAGTCTCTAGGGTTTTCGCATGAATTGTTTGCATTTCTAGGACTGCAATGAACCTTTTAATAGCTTTAGAAACATTAATTTGTTGATTTATATCGGATCCACCGAACGAAAATGTGCGAATAATGCGAAAAATTGCGTGTTATCGCATCTCAACCCATTATCAACCCGGTTTATGCGTCCTGGTGGCCAGCCGAGGGTGTAAATTATCAGCTGACTTTCCTGGAAACTAAATCCCATATTTTTTTTCGTTTAAAAACTACAGGATAACGAATGGTTTCTCATCAAAGAAAACAAAGTTCAGAATTTCATCATTTGCGGCCAAGCGAAGCAAGGCCTCTTCACGGTCTCAAGACCATAATTCATCCAAAAAGTAACATACCGTAAAAAAATAAACTGATTCTGAAAGTTAATGAAATTCCCAACATTTTTTGGTTTTATTCAATAAAATCCTAACAAAAATGAAAAATGTATGGCGTATTAACTGTGTTGCAGTTTTTTTGCCTCACCCTGTATGAGTAGAAAAATTCCATTCGAAAGATTTGTTACAAAATTTGTCCATGGTGTCAAGTTTAGTAAAGCGTGCTTGTAAGAATAGACTTTTCTTGGTGCCCATCGTAGCCACGTGCTTTTTTTTAAACACATATAAGGACGGACGAGCCGTATGTTTAATAGCCACGTGCTGGATCGTTTGAAATATACAAATCAATATTCTTTTGATAGATTATAATAGATAGATTTAACCGAAGGAGTAATCGGAGCGTAGCTGCTGTAACTTGTCCTCTTGGGTGGTACATACAGTAATTCGGTGTTCCTCAAATGAAGCACAGAGGGATATTTGAGAAAAAACCTGGCCAAAACACCATAATGCTGTTATTCGTTATAAATATGATTGATATTCGATTTAAAACCGTAAAATATAATGTTTTCTAGCAATTCCAGCATATATGAGCAATAAAACGATTTTTTTAGTCATGAATGTGCCTTTCTCTTATTTCTCTAATATTTGTAATTTCTCTTGGGGATCGCCCATTTATATCGTTTACCTTACCCAAAATATTAAATTCACTCTGGATTGCAACCATTTATCATTAGCAACGTTGCAATCATCCAGTTGATATCGCAATCCATCCATTTTCGTTTGAAATTTGCTGTTAATCTTAGAATTTCCTTGCAAACACCTTCTTCTTATCAACCTCTGAAGGTCACTCCAAAAGATGTGCTAATTTCTTCTCAGCATATTGAAATATGTCGACCAAAACCTTCTTGGAGCATTTTTTTATGTATCTGGCACAAATATCGCCAAGAAATAACTGGAAAATATTAGGTAGTCGAATAAGTCCTTTCGTATTTTGGCAATAGATGGCTTTGAAGTCGTCTATCTCCACCATTATAAATCACATTATGTCATATCATACCTCGTTGTTTTAAGGGACATTTGATGTATCATTTAATCAAAACAAAACCGAGTAGTGGGGAGTAGTGGGCAAAAAGTTATAGCTGTTTAAAGATGTGTGAAAATAGTGAAGAAATTTGCTATATTTTGATTTTTTTCTAAAAAAAAAGGGAAAAATGCCACGCAAGCCTCGAATTAAATTTGTGATGTTTAGGGGGACGATGCTGAATCAGTTCGTGTAGCATAACGATGGTTCGCTCGCTTCCGTTCCGAAAATTTGGATGTGAAAGATGCACCTTGCTCTAATCGACCTATCGTTGCTAAAGTCGATGAAATTATTGAAAGGATAGACCAGGATCGTCACATAAGCAGCCGTGACATCGCTAAGGAACTAAACATTCACTATAAAACGGTTTTGAGCCGTTTAAAAAAGGGTGGCTACAAAAAAAAAGCTCGATTTTTGGATACCGCATGAATTGTCAGCGAAAAATTTATTGGACCGAATAACATCTGCGATTCTTTGCTGAAACGAAATGAAATAGAACCGTTTCTGAAGCGAATGGTAACAGGAGATGAAAAGTGGATCAAATACGACAATAACGTGCGAAAAAGATCATGGTGCAAGAATGCAGAAGCTACACAAACAGTCCCAAAGCCAGGATTGACGCCGCGGAAGGTTATGCTGTGTGTTTGGTGTCAGCAAGGCAAAATTGGAACTCACAAAACAAAAAATATGTTCGGGAGTTTTGACCACATTTTGGGCGCAAATACCCCTCTGTGTGACGGTATGGGACACGAAAATAACAACAAGACACCAGAGTTCTGGAGAGTCAATATCGCCATTGATTAATTTAAACATAAACATGGCCTGCGCTACCTTGCCCCCATGGCCGAAATCACTTGCTTTGAGCTTGATAGCTTGAATAATCTTTTTTTAAGAATTCTGTAAGTGAGAGATGGTCGATCAAGGTTGTGACAAAAGTAAAAGCCCACCATGTCCCTACAAACCAGCCGAGACACCTTTTCGTATGCCGTGTGTAGGAGTGAGCGCGACTTCCGATGAAACAGCGCTATACGGGCACTCAATCGAGCGGCTGTGAGCGCATCTCGCGTTGAAGCGCGAATGAGATGGCTGATGAGACGGAAATACTTTGAGCCGTGTTCATCGTCGCCGCCTGAGAGCGCGCCGGACTTAGATCGAATCCGGACTCGGCACCGCGATTTGATGTATCTTTTTTCGCATAATTGTGGTACTTTCTGAATAAATAAATGCATTTAATTGCCGTACGATAATCGTAAAACGTCTCACGAATTAATTTGACCCAATTTTCAGTCAACTTTGGCCGTTTTTCCAGTTGCACCACAGCTGTTCCTATTCAACGGGAACAGCCGGGAGAACATACATTTTCCCACGAACGACGAAGGACAGAACTGTCTTTCTCAACATAAAATAAACGGGAATGATGATCGCTTTTCCGCACCGTTTTCCACGGTTGTAACGAAGCAGAATGATCATCCCACCTTCTCTATAAAGGTGCCGCAGGTGTTACGATGAAGCACACAGATCCAGATACGAAAACCGTGGAAGAAAAGGGTATCATCGGCCGAGCTAAGCGATGATAAAAATGCTGCACGATCTCCGCCCACGCCAGCAAGGAAGGACGCGCGTGTTCCTTGCGAGGGCGATCGCTGCCAAGCCTCTCGAGATCACAAGAAACGAAAGGGTTAAAGTGGAGCTGACTAAAACAAATGGATACTTTTGCTTGCTTGCGCAGTTGCCTAATCAGAAAGGAACAGGATAACAATAGCAGAACAATTGGCAACAGCAACCGGTGGCCAGTACGAAGTCAACACAAACTGCGCAGAATGTTCCAACATTAAAGGGGGGTGGGGTTGGCAGCGAAGAGGGCGTGTTCCCCAGCATAAGGATGTGAACTACGCGTTGGTGATAAGCATCGAAAAGGGCGGTCGTCGTTGCAACCAGAACCAGAAGAAACGGATCTCAAATTGATCGTGTTGTGGGTGGAGATCGCACTACGTTTTACCACTGCATGTCCTCTTCGTTTCCTGGCATAAATGAGGTCAAATATGGTTGAATAATCAAGCAAAACGTATATGATTTGTTCACGTACATCGTGCAAACTTGTTTAATGAAAGAATGAGGCTTGAAACAGAATAATTCAAATTCTGCCGTCTGTTTCTTAGCTGTGGTGCAACGGGAAAAACGTCCAAAGTTAATGGAAAATTTAAAACAAATCAATTCGCGACAGGCTCTGCCATAGTCGTACGAAAATTAGAAGTAATAATTTTCGTGTTTAACAGGCACAAGAATGCCTGTTAAACACGAAAATTATGCGGAAAAAGGCGAATCAAATCGTGGTGTCTAATCCTGGTTCGATTCAAATCTGCATTCGTATCCTGATCTGTACCCTTAGCGGCAACGTCTGCGGCATTTTAATTGATGAAAAATATGCTCACGAACGGCTGATATTTGTGCATAAAACGTCGCATGTGCCGTGTTCGTGGCAGAATCCTCGATAAGTTATTGAATAGAGTACAGCACATTCGTCCCTGCTGGCGCAAAAAAGAGGCACAAAAAAGTGCATCAATCCAGTTGCATATTTGGCAAAGCAATTGGTGACAACATGAGTCGAAGAAGTTTTCGTGAATAATCGACTTGAACGTCTTAATTCAACCGCAATATTAATTCGTAAGAGAATAATCAATTCGAAAATGGAACGAACTCCAGCTTACATTCCGTCTTTTGGGGCCAATAGTTTTTGAATTTTTTATGCAATTGATCGGCGCGGTTCGTGCGTATTGGCAGGTGATACGTGACACGTGATTTTCGTTCCGCATAATGTTTGTTTTCCATAAAAACCAATGCGAATCATTTTTTAAAAAGTTGAAAATGTCTCGGTGACATTATTAACAATTAAAAAAACATACATTTTTTGTCACTGCACACGGTCTTGGATAGCCGTATTGATCTAGCGTTTGAGATCAGGTGATCATCAATAAACCAGTTAGTTCAGTGCGTAGCGCGTTCGACTTTCCCATCTCTATCATCTCCTCCGCATCAAGTCCCCATCGTTCACGTTCCTTCATCCCCTACAAACCAGCCGAGACACTTTCAGTTGTGCCATAAGGAGTCCGAGAGAAGTGGGAGTCATGTGGGCTATAGCACAACAGTTGCACTATGTTATACCTCAACCTGAGATGGGCTATAGCACCATTGAAAAATACAACAAAATAGCATACTTGTAGGCGATTTACCCATACTTTTTTCAAAATCTCAAAAATCAAAAAGGAAAATGACCAAAAATGAACATCGTCGCTCATTTTCGGGATCGACGTTTTCTCTCCTTGCCCCCCCGCTCCACTCCGTTCTCATTTTCGGTCTTCATCGTGTCGTCGTGGTATGTCGTGATGTGTGATTGTCAGAGTTGTGTGTATGTGGATGAAGGAACGTGAACGATGGGGACTTGATGCGGAGGAGATGATAGAGATGGGAAAGTCGAACGCGCTACGCACTGAACTAACTGGTTTATTGATGATCACCTGATCTCAAACGCTAGATCAATACGGCTATCCAAGACCGTGTGCAGTGACAAAAAATGTATGTTTTTTTAATTGTTAATAATGTCACCGAGACATTTTCAACTTTTTAAAAAATGATTCGCATTGGTTTTTATGGAAAACAAACATTATGCGGAACGAAAATCACGTGTCACGTATCACCTGCCAATACGCACGAACCGCGCCGATCAATTGCATAAAAAATTCAAAAACTATTGGCCCCAAAAGACGGAATGTAAGCTGGAGTTCGTTCCATTTTCGAATTGATTATTCTCTTACGAATTAATATTGCGGTTGAATTAAGACGTTCAAGTCGATTATTCACGAAAACTTCTTCGACTCATGTTGTCACCAATTGCTTTGCCAAATATGCAACTGGATTGATGCACTTTTTTGTGCCTCTTTTTTGCGCCAGCAGGGACGAATGTGCTGTACTCTATTCAATAACTTATCGAGGATTCTGCCACGAACACGGCACATGCGACGTTTTATGCACAAATATCAGCCGTTCGTGAGCATATTTTTCATCAATTAAAATGCCGCAGACGTTGCCGCTAAGGGTACAGATCAGGATACGAATGCAGATTTGAATCGAACCAGGATTAGACACCACGATTTGATTCGCCTTTTTCCGCATAATTTTCGTGTTTAACAGGCATTCTTGTGCCTGTTAAACACGAAAATTATTACTTCTAATTTTCGTACGACTATGGCAGAGCCTGTCGCGAATTGATTTGTTTTAAATTTTCCATTAACTTTGGACGTTTTTCCCGTTGCACCACAGCTAAGAAACAGACGGCAGAATTTGAATTATTCTGTTTCAAGCCTCATTCTTTCATTAAACAAGTTTGCACGATGTACGTGAACAAATCATATACGTTTTGCTTGATTATTCAACCATATTTGACCTCATTTATGCCAGGAAACGAAGAGGACATGCAGTGGTAAAACGTAGTGCGATCTCCACCCACAACACGATCAATTTGAGATCCGTTTCTTCTGGTTCTGGTTGCAACGACGACCGCCCTTTTCGATGCTTATCACCAACGCGTAGTTCACATCCTTATGCTGGGGAACACGCCCTCTTCGCTGCCAACCCCACCCCCCTTTAATGTTGGAACATTCTGCGCAGTTTGTGTTGACTTCGTACTGGCCACCGGTTGCTGTTGCCAATTGTTCTGCTATTGTTATCCTGTTCCTTTCTGATTAGGCAACTGCGCAAGCAAGCAAAAGTATCCATTTGTTTTAGTCAGCTCCACTTCAACCCTTTCGTTTCTTGTGATCTCGAGAGGCTTGGCAGCGATCGCCCTCGCAAGTGACACGCGCATCCTTCCTTGCTGGCGTGGGCGGAGATCGCGCTGCATTTTTATCATTGCTTAGCTCGGCCGATGATACCCTTTTCTTCCACGGTTTTCGTATCTGGATCTGTGTGCTTCATCGTAACACCTGCGGCACCTTTGTAGAGAAGGTGGGATGATCATTCTGCTTCGTTACAACCGTGGAAAACGGTGCGGAAAAGCGATCATCATTCCCGTTTATTTTATGTAGAGAAAGACGGTTCTGTCCTTCGTCGTTTCGGGGCATAAATGCAGGTAAATGCACTTGCATAATCAAGCAAAAAGTGCATCATTTGTGCATGCACATCTTCCACACTTGTTTGACAAAGGGACGAGGCTAGAAACGTGGGAAAATGTATGTTCTACCGGCTGTTCCCGTTGAATAGGAACGGCTGCGGTGCAACAGGAAAAACGGCCAAAGTTGACTGAAAATTGGGCCAATTTAATTCGTGAAACGTCGTACTATTATCGTACGATAATAAGATGCATATACTTATTCAAAAAGTGCGACAATTATGCGAAAAAAGGTGCATCAAAAATCAGTGCCGAGTCCGGCGCGCTCTCAGGCGGCGACGATGAACGCGGCTCAAAGTATTTCCGTTTCATCAGCCATCTCATTCGTGCTTCATCGCGAGATGCGCTCACAGTTGCTCGATTATAGCGCTGTTTCATCGGAAGTCGCGCTCACTCCTACACACGGCATACGAAAAGGTGTCTCGGCTGGTTTGTAGGGCACGTAGGTGGAAAACTCATGACCAGGACCAGGGTTCAAGTCCCTGCCCCATGCGTAGTAGATCAGGCGAGTAGGCTAAATACACTCGGAAGTGGAGGAGCTAGAAACGGGCAGCACCGCATAAAAGCAACCGTAATTAGGAACAGGAATAGAAGCCGCACTAACAACAGTTGTTAAAACAGCTACCGAGCATCGTCTCTATCAATAAGGTAAATAGACCCACCTAATAGCCTTAAAAGCGTACCAGCTTGAAGATCGTCTCTTCAAGACGATCCACAAGGAGCTGTAAGTGGGGGGGCATGTAGCGACCCTACCCTCCTTTACCCACCTCTTCAGCCATCAATTTCGGTCGCTCCAAACGGAAGCGCCACTGTTTCATACTTTCGAAGATAGGCCGATGCAATTGATCCAACCAACGCCCGAAAATCGGTCAAGGAACACACCTGTGCGAAACATGCCCGACGTAGGCTGATGCGATCGATCCACAAGCACCTGCAAATAGGCCAAGAACGTACACCTACGTTACAGGTGGAGACCACAGCTGAACGGTAGAAACCTGCGTGGTCAGCATCAGTATCGTGAAGCCCAGCCTACCTCTAAGAAAGTGCTACGCAGCATATTTGACACCGCTCGTAAGTAGGTCAACGCCGAGCCCAAGTCAGCTGCGCATCCGAAGAGGAAAGATGATGCCTCGCCACGGCAACATGAACAGGATGGCACGAGCGCATGGATGACATAACCGGCGCTAGGATATGGGAGACATAGCACGCGACCTGTGGGAGGCTTATGTTACCACTACATCGGTCAGAGACGAGCCTCTCCGAACCACCGAAGATCACCGAAGATCCTCGACAGGCCACGGATCGCGCAAGATCATTCAATTATTGCATCAGCCGAATTATGTACAAATTTACCTAAAGGCAGGAATACACGAAGCGTAAACTCTCGTATAAACTCAGAATGTAATGCCAAAAAGTTTACGCTTCGTGTGGCAGGCATAATCGCATAAAAGTTTATACTGAAACGTCAACTGCAATTACAATCGTGCATCTGCAATTACACTATGCTATTACATCAATTACATGTGTTTCTGGCCACAAAAAACATAAATCGACGTGATAAGTTGATTTCCGAACATCTTTTTATATATTTTAAGATGTTAGTTGCTGTATTAGCGATTGTAGAACGTTCAATTCTTTATAACGCTACGCTTCATGTTGGTGCAGAGTTTACGCTTGCTTTTACGCTCGGATTTACGCTCCGCGGGCCTATAATCTTTTTGACATAAGTATAATCTTTTTGGCATTACACTCTGAGTTTATACGAGAGTTTACGCTTCATGTATCGCCGGCTTAAGGACGACAGATCGATCAATTATTGCATCAGCCTAATTACCCAAATTTAACTAAAGACGAAACACGGCGAAGGGAATGGGGAAGAGGTCGGAAGGGAACGGTTACGTAACATTAAGAACTAGAATTAGGGCTATAAAAGACCGTAGATTTTAATAAATCATTGAGTTGTATTTTGGACGCGAACCCAGCTGGTCTTTGGTCTCCTCCTCCGCCACCATTCCAGGTAAGAGCTCTTCAGCCCCCCCGCCCCGCCTCTTGATCCGCTAGAGAACCCCACCCGCGGTAATTCTCTCTTGGACACCAATTGGCACTCACGGGCAACCGACTAGCCTCCCTACTATCGGGGACGGTTTTTATAGTCAGGGCAGATTAGCTCGCGGAACCAACATTTCTGGTTCGCGCTCCTCGGCCACCGCTCAGCCTTTTGATCCGAAGAGTACACGACTCGTGGCACTGCTCTTCCGGACACCAATTGGCATACTCGGGCGACTGATTAGCCTCCCCACTAGCGGGGATGGTTCTATAATCAGGGCAATCTTCTCCTGGTGACAGCCTGCTAGTATAAGTGAAACGCCATTGACCACTCCGCCATAGCAGCTGGCGGACTTTTCCAGTTCGCACATGAGCAGGTCCAGCCTAACCACAGGTTTGGCCGCTTCACGAGAATGCTTTCGCCCGTGTAGAAACTGAGAATACAGCGAGCCCAAAGTGTCTATAGGAAACAGGTGAAGTCATACCGAACAAAATCGCTCGCGACGATTAGAAAAATGAATGAAAAAAACTGACAGTTCGTGTCTATGTTTTGGTTGCGTTGGAGACGCTGTATTCGCTTTGAGAAGTAAGAAATCCGTAAAGAAAGTTAAAGTTTGTTCAGTTTTTCAGTGCTCTGATTGTTCTACATTGGTGGTTTTAAGATGCCTTATAGATTTTGCGTAGCTCCGTTTTGCAAACTCTATCCTTATCACTCATCCTTTGGATGCGCCTCGCGATTGGCAAACGATCTGCCGAGCCAGCGTTCTTATATGATGAACAAAGCGCGCTGTAGCTGCCTTTATTCGGACAGAAGAACCCACTCCTTCTCCTTGCTGCTCCGTGTTCGGAACAAGCGAAGAGGTTTCACCTTCGCCGGATCTCTGGTCGGACACGCGACAACACCCTCCTTTGGATGCACTGAGCATGTAGCGCTGATGTGATTGTCCATCACTCTCCGATCGTCTCCGTCCTTTTGTCCTTTAACCAATAGTCTAAGCCGACAGTGACCGGCTGGAAGCCGGATCCGGGCCTTTTCCACTCGTTTCAGAATCAGAGATAGCCGGCGTATTCGGCACCTGCTGACACGTTGTTAGCCACAGCGGGGCTGCTCGTTTGTTCTAAAATTAGAAAATGTATCATTTAAACGAGCAAAAGTAGATAATATACCTGATAAAACCATTGCACTTTTTCGGAATCAAACGCACGCTGGTTTGGTGATGAACGTAAACAAGCCACGAAATGTCAAAAAAACAAAAAAAAGCAAAACAGAAAAAAAAGTGCTATGACTTCACCTGTTTCCTATAGACACTTTGAGCGAGCCTGAGGCTCAGCTGAGCTACCTGTCAAACTATCTGTCATTGCCTGTTATTTTGACAGCAAACCGATTCTCGGGCCAGGCTCAGCTAAATTGAGGAAATTCTTGAACCTGAGAATCGTTTCACCGTCTAGAGGCGCTGTGAGAAGAGACTGAGAATTGAGACTGTCAAATCCATACAAATCCGAATCGAGAATGCTTTCGCTCGTCTAGAAACAGAGAATAAAGCGACCCTGAGGCTCAGCTGAGCTACCTGTTAAACTATCTGTCATTGCCTGTTATTTTGACAGCAAAGCGTTTCCCGGGCCAGGCTCGGGCCAGGCTTAGCTCAATTGAGCAAATTCTTGAGCCTGAAGTTGCGTCTAAACGAGAGCGAATGTTCAGCGAATGGTTCGCGACGACGTGTATTTTTACGTCATCCCCATACAAATACGCGAAAACTTGATCGCGAACACATGAATGCTCGTGTAGGGAGCGAAAGCATCGCGAACGAACGAACACTGCTGTCAAAGCTGTCATTTCGTATTAAAAACCCTCTGGCGGAGCTCTGTCGAAGAACACACGTCTTCGCGAAGACTTTTGCTCAGAGTGAGCACAAATCGTCGCGATACATTCGTTTGTCGTGTAGAAGCAATATGAGAATCGTTTCACCGTCTAGAGGCGCTGTGACGTGTGGGATTGGAGCAGTGAACGTTCGAAATTTGGCAAATTTAAAACAACAGGATATAAACGCAACTTAAAAAAACGGTTGAAAAAGCTCGACTTTTTTAAAAAATTGTAAAAAAGAAAAAAGCTATTCCCGTCAACTTTGAAGCTCGACGGTTCTCTTTCTCTTTCTGTCTCACTCACACACACACACACCTCTCCCTCCCGCTCTAGCCCTTAGTCCGTTCTCGTTTCGCCGTCGTGGTATGTCGTGATGTGTGGTTGTCTGAGTTGTGTGTATGTGGATGAAGGATTGTGAATGATGAGACGTGATGTGAAGGAGATGATAGGATTTGGGATGGGAAAGTCGAACACGCTACGCACTGAACTAAACTGAACTGAACGAAAATCACTTGATCACAAACGCTACATCAATACGGCTAACCGTGACCGTGCGTTTTCGCAAGAAATTAAAGTTTTTTCTAAAGTTAATTATGTCACAGAGACGTCTTCGTCGTCTTCATAATGAATCACACTGATTTTAATAGAAAGTTGCCACGACAGGTACAAATCGGGATATGAAAGCAAATTTGACATCGCGATTTGATTCGCCTTTTTCGCATAATTCTCGTGTTTTACCGTGCTTCTAATGCTTCTAATTTTCGTGCGATAATGGCAGACCTTGTCACGAATTGATTTTTTATAATTTTCTCTTAACTTTGGATGTTTTTCCTGTTGCACTACAGCTAAGAAACAGCCAGCAGCACTTGCATGTTTCTGTGTTTCAAGCCTCATTCTTTCGTTAAACAAGTTTGTACGATGTACATGTTCAAATCGTATACTTTTTGCTTAATTATTCAACCACTAATTTGACTACATTTATGCCAGGAAACGAAGAGGACACGCAGTGGTAAAACGCAGTGCGATCTCCGCCCACAACACAAGATCAATTCGCGATCCCTTTCTTGTGGTTCTGGTTGCAACGAACACCTTCATTTTCAGTGCTTATCACCACCGCGTAGTTCACATCCTTATGCTGGCGAACACGCCCTCCTCACTATCAACTCCACCCCCTTTAATGTTGGAACATTCTGCGCAGTTTGTGTTGGCTTCGTACTGGCCACCGGATGCTCTGGCCGACTGTTCTGCTATTGTAATGCTGTTCCTTTCTCATTAGGCAATTGCGCTAGCAAAAGTATCTATTTGTTTTAGTCAGCTCCACTTTAACCCTTTCGTTTCTTGTGATCTCAAGAGGCTTGGCAGCGATCGCCCTCGCAAGGGACACGCGCGTCCTTCCTTGCTGGCGTGGGGGGAGATCGCGCTGCATTTTTATCATCGCTTAGCTCGGCCGATGATACCCTTTTCTTCCACGGTTTTCGTATCTGGATCTGTGTGCTTCATCGTAACACCTGCGGCACCTTTATAGAGAAGGTGGAATGATCATTCTGCTTCGTTACAACCGTGGAAAACGGTGCGGAAAAGCGATCATCATTCCCGTTTATTTTATGTAGAGAAAGACAGTTCTGTCCTTCGTCGTTTCGGGGCATGAATGCAGGTAAATCCACTTGCATAATCAAGCAAAAATTGTATCATTTGTACATGTAAATCTTCTACACTTGTTTGATTAAGGAATGGGACTAGAAAAATTGGAATGTGCATGTTCCACCGACTGTTCCTTTGAACACGAACAGTTGCGGTGCAACAGGAAAAACGGCCAAAGTTCGGGTGAAAATTGGATCAAATTAATTTTTTAGACGTTGTACCATTATCGTAAGACAATTAGATGCATTTATTTATTCGAAAAGAGCGATAATTATGCGAAAAAAAATGCATCAAATCGCGGTGCCGAGATCCAAGTCCGGCGCGTTTTCAGGAGGCGACGATGAACACGTCTCAAAGTATTTCCGTCTCATCGACCATCTCTTTCGCGCTCATACGCAAAAGTTCTCGCTGAGGCTTTTGAATAGTGCTGTTTCATCGGAAGTCGCGCTCACTCTTACAGTGAGCATACGAAAAAGTGAGTGCCGTGGTTTGCTGGGTTGTTGGAATAGAAAAAAGAGACAGAGCAACCTCGACCCGAATTCGGCTAAGTCCCGATCGCGGGCAGTCGAAAAGTTTCTAAGTCCCGGGACGTACGCTCTCCGCTACCGGCAAAGTGCAAGTGCTTGAAAGTGTTAGGAAAGTGATTGTAATACTGTAGAGTAAAGTGGCGCAAGAGTGCGCACTTAACTTTTAACTCGCTGTATTTCTCTAAGGAAAGAAGTGTTCGTCCTGTTAGCTAAACCAAATGGAAGAATGGGTCTATAGCTTAAAATTTTGGAACAAAAGTTTTTGATCGTACTCATATATCTTGTTAAAAATGCATATTAAGCAAAAATAAAAAATGCGCACTCTTGCCCCACCAGTGGAGCAAGAGTGCGCATTGGGTGAGGCAAGAGTGCGCATACAAAATCAAACCTCATCGATGTTCAAAACTGGTCGGAGTGTCTAGAGTGAATATTAGCCATTATTGAAGAAATCATTCATTTATTTCATAAAAAAATGCTTTTTTCTAATAAAAATTCGGTAAAACGGGTCGACTGCCCCGTGAACTTTTTTATCGTTTATGTTTCATTTTCCCAGGCAAAATTCATTTTAATTAACGGTAAAACTGTACGACAGCCCCCGTGAATTTTTTTGTCGTTTATGTTTCATTTTCCCGGACGAAATTCATTTTAATTAACGCTCAGCTTTCAACCACCCCTTATAAACGTCATGAAAACGGTAAAATTTAAAAAGATAGAAAGAGAGGCAACTATGAACGAAAGAAAGAGAGCATACTTATCGATCAGCTGTTTCCTGTCAAACGTACGAAACGATAAAAATGCAGAAATAGCATGGCGCATGCGTAAGTCACTAGAGTGAAAGAGATAGTTATATTCCGCTATGCCGTCCCGAGGCAACATGGCCGGTTTGTTGGTAAACAAAACAACGCCATCTGGCGGTCGCTGTGATGGCCTCTGCAGATAGCGTTGATTTATTTGCCCCCCGTTTGAATCGGCGGTTGGCGCGTGTGCCCAATGAACCATGGTTTCTCGCTCAGCGCTCAGCCATGTCGTCGCACACGGCTGGCCGGTTGCTAGCGCACTCGTGGCGCGTCCTCCGCTGGCCAGCTGGCTACCCTGCACCGACCGCTCCGCGACACCTAAGACATCTGGACAGCATTTTCAGGCTCCAGGTCATGGACATTGCCAGGTGCGGAGTTTGACTGGGGCGGTACATCTCCAAAACGATAACGGAGGTGTCCAAAGGTCAGCTCAGTGTGGACAGAAACCACACGCTGAGCATAAGGACAAAAGCTGGCTTGATCTCGACAATTTATACGTCGTGCATGGTGTTGCATGTCCGTTAGTTTGAAATTTGAATTTTCAAAACGAATTCGCCTCTACTTTCAATTCGCCTTGGTAACCTATAGCTGTGCCTTTCTTTCAAAGGTTGGCCTTTCTCTTTCTGGCGCATTGGCTAGGTAGGAAATCGGCAACCCTGCTAAAATGGTTGCCAATTTATACTGGCGAAATCCCACAATGACAGTTAAGCGGAGAGTTCACGGGGGCAGTCGACCCGTTTTACCAAAAATTCATAAAGCCGGCGATACATGAAGCGTAAACTCTCGTATAAACTCAGAATGTAATGCCAAAAAGTTTACGCTTCGTGTGGCAAGCATAATCGCATAAAAGTTTATACCGAAACGTCAACTGCAATTACACTATGCTATCACATCAATTACATGTGTTTCTGACCATAAAAAACATAAATCGACATAAAAACATCGAGATAAGTTGATTTCTGAACATCTTTTTATATATTTTAAGATGTTTTTACTGTATATTAGCGATTGTAGAACATTCAATTCTTTATAACGCTACGCTTCATGTTGGTGCTGTGTTTACGCTTGCTTTTACGCTCGGATTTACGCTCCGCGGGCCTATAATCTTTTTGACATAAGTATAATCTTTTTGGCATTACACTCTGAGTTTATACGAGAGTTTACGCTTCGTGTATTCCTACCTTAAAGCCGGCGATACATGAAGCGTAAACTCTCGTATAAACTCAGAATGTAATGCCAAAAAGTTTACGCTTCGTGTGGCAGGCATAATCGCATAAAAGTTTATACCGAAACGTCAAATGCAATTACATTCGGGCACCTGCAATTACATCATGCAATTACATTGAATTACATGTGTTTTTAGCCACAAAAAACATAAATCGACAAGATAAGTTGATTTCTGAACATCTTTTTATATATTTAAAGATATTTTTACTGTATATTAGCGATTGTAGAACATTCAATTCTTTATAACGCTACGCTTCATGTTGGTGCTGTGTTTACGCTTGCTTTTACGCTCGGATTTACGCTCCGCGGACCTATAATCTTTTTGACATAAGTATAATCTTTTTGGCATTACACTCTGAGTTTATACGAGAGTTTACGCTTCGTGTATTCCTACCTTAACAATTTTCAATTCAATTTAATTCAAATATCTTTTGCGGATGTTTTCGCGTTCATAGGCACAATTCAACACACTCTGAAAGCATTCTCGACATTTTTTAGGCAAAAGAACAACCACAACACTCTTGCGCTCTGCGCACTCTTGCCCCACTACTGCTGAGCACTCTTGCCCCATAGTGCCGTTTTAAGAAAAATGGTAAAATACCAACATATCAGTCCGTATTCCGGAATGAAGTTTTCACCATTTGATTCTACATTAATTAAGGAGTCTTTGTGACCCTGATGATGATTTGTGATGTAGCCTAGCATGAGAAAATGTAAACGAAATGAGAGATTGTTTTCAAAAAAACATTAATTAATATGCAAATTGCGAAAACTACAACTTACTACATTTCTTTGTTGTTATTTATCTAATCAAAAAGAAAAAACTCGTATGAACAAGCCACTACATGACCTTTCAAACAAGTACAGTGTTGTTAGTTTCAGTGCTACCGTTTTCTAGAAATGGCTGGTGCGCACTCTTGCCCCACTTTACTCTAGGTGTTGACTGCAATGCGCGCTCTTTTTGTTTTGCATGTACCCGAGCACCCAACATCACGCCGAGCAGGAAGAGCGAAGAGTACGACGCCACCACCACCAACAGCAACGCATTGAAATGACGTCACAAAATGACGACGTCATACATGTGTGACGTCAGCAAGAAGGGGCAAACCGAGAAATAGAAAAATAAACGCCACCGCCATTGCGCGATGGCTGATCGACCAATCAAAGCGTAGTTCATTTTGGATGAACAGGGTACAAAAAAGAAAGAATGAAAGGGGGCTATAGGAGAGAGGGAGATCCCAGTTGGCAATTTGAAGCGCTCGGCTTACCCCTCTGCCTGCGACGTAGCGGGATGAAGGCTGCGGCGGCTGAGAAAGAAGCCCCCTCTGCCTGCGACGCGGTCGAGGAAGAGGCGAGCGCGACGCTCACTATGAAACCGCTCGTAGGCAGCGGGGAAAAGAGCGGAAGAAACCGCGGGGGGAGGAGGTTTCGTGCGCGAGCTTGTGGAGCGCGGCTGCGGCGGAGGAAGGGCGGAATGGGAAGAGAAGAAGGGGGAACGAAAACGAACGCGAGCTTGTGGGTTTCAATTACGCGGAGAGGGAAGGGCGGCAAGGGCAGAAGGGCGAAGCGAACGCGAGTGTGTTCAAGACTGACGGCAGCGCGAAAGTAAGAGGAATAGCAAAAAGAGACGGAGCAATCTCGAGCAAAATTCGACTAAATCCCGATCGCGGGCAGTCGGAAATTTTCTTAGTCCCGGGACGCACGCTCTACGACGGGGGCAAAGTGCAAGTGCAGAAAAGTGTTACCAAGGTGTTGACGATAATCCACACGCAAGGTAAGCCAAGCTGGCGTTGTAAGGTGCACTGCAAAAGGTGAAACACTTTTGGATTTTTCTCTTCCTTTTCTGCATGTACCCGAGCATTGTGATCAGCGTACGCGCACCCAACATCAGGCCGAGCAGGAAAGTTCTCGATCGCAGCCCGGATCACGCCACCACAACGACGCCTTCAAGCAGTGAAGAGTACGACGCCACCACCACCAACAGCAACGCAGAAAAATGACGTCACAAAATGACGACGTCATATACGTGTGACGTCAGCAAAAAGAAATAGAAAAATAAACGCCACCGCCATTGGGCGGTAGCTCATCGACCAATCGCAGCGTAGTTCATTTGGGGGGGGGGGGGGGGGGGGGGCACACGAGAGCACACGAAGGTGGGCTGCGTTCGGGTTTCACGAAAGTTGGTTCTTGGGTGCCTTGGCCCCTTGTTTCTCGGTTGGGACTGGGGAAGACGATTTGTATTGACTCGCTTATATGCCAGAACCAACCAAGTCCCATCTTAGAAACAACTTTTCTATAGTGAGAAAACTCACTGCGAACTGGGATAAACATAGGCCACGCCTCCGAATGGCTCTGGTCTCCGTTGTATGTGGCCTTTCTGGTCCCGCTCTGGTCCTTCGGGTTATTTGCCATAAGGTCACTGTTCCGGGGACCAGCGCGGGACCACAGCGGGACCAGAGATTTCTATAGTGAGAATTCTTCTCACTGTTCTCTGGGGAATAGACCGCGAAATTTTTCTATAGTGAGAAGACCTTCTCACTGCACACTGGGTAAAGCAGCAGGACATTATTAACGGTCCAATTTACATACATTCAGGGGCATGGTGTGAAATTTGGAATTTGTTAATGCTGTTTTTTCTAGACGGGAGCCCTTGGTTATCGTTCGCGATATTTTTTATCGAAATCTATTGCATTTTACGAATCTTTTTGGCAAGTTAAAAGTAAAAATTATTTTTATCGCATGAGATCGGCCGATCAAGATCACAGCGTGTAAACGCCCCATTAGATTGAATTTGTAATAGAGGAATAATCATTTAGTGATGACTCTTGCCTACAACATAGACTGTCGAGAGGCTCGCTAGTTAAGTTCAGCGTCAATATCGCGGCACCGATCCTGTGTCATTAAGCATCAATCGGCATTGAACTTGCTGCACGCGACAGAACGAAATCACGGTAGGAGAAATGGTTCACTGTCCGTCTGCGATTGTTTCTATGTTATCAAAACGGTCCTGCCCGCCTTGACGGGCCAAATATTACACCTGGACCTGATAGAAGCTCCTGTTGCTAAAGAATCAACTTTGCATTCCTTGCATTAGAAGCCAAAGCCAATCGAAGATTGTTCTGGCTATGATGTTGTTTCATGTGCTTTTGTTACTGCAAAATATTAACGGCAGATTTCGGCTGTTCGGCGGATATGCTGAAGGACTTTTTGTTTATCTCCAGATCGTACCGAAGACAACGGCTAATCAAATGATGCAACAAACCATTACAGCATGTGTTGGGATTCAGGGTGACATGATGCACTTCGTTAAAGGAAAAAAGGTGGGCCAGGCAGCCATCAACGACAACCTGTTGGAGTGGTTACCGATTAGAAAAGTGATTAGGAAATGGTACACTACTTCAGTATCGCGAGGCACTGAAAAAAAGGAAGTTATATGCATAAACACGGATGCGCCAAATCATGCTTAACGGGGGCTGTGCAATGGGACGCTTTACTGCTTTACTGTTGCATACGGTTACAACTTGCAGGACCTGGACCTGGACCTGTAGGCAATGACAATCAACCTGGCTCAAGGACAACCGCTGCACCACCAAGTGTTTGATCACCGCTTAATTTTACAATGATTCACGGGAACTCTTCCTCACGGGCAAACGCTCGGTATATTAAGAATCAAATTGAAAACGGGCCAACATAGATAAAATGAGAATGACATGGAAGAGCATTTTTGTATGTCAAGTAAAAGAGAAAAACTATGTTCAAAATAATTCAGCTTTGGTGCATCGCCCTGTAACCGGGCCGTTTACCTAGTAGTGTCAAATTAGAAAAAAATGCATACCGATTATGTTTAACGGATGCCTATTCTTATAAATAAAAACAAATCTGTATGTTTGTATGTTCGCCCATCACGCAAAATCTACCGGGCCGATCTTTACCATACGTGGCACAAAGATAGCTTATCACCCCAGATATCATCAGGGGTCCTTTTCCAAGGATTCCACTCCCTTCTCCCCCCTCCCAACTACCAATGTGTTGGAAAAATGCATAACTTCAAAAGTTTTCAAGCAAATTTCTCCAAAACTCACACAATTGTTGATGATTGCTTTGGACACCATGTGAAAAAAATTTGGTGTTTGCCAGACAAGGGGGAGGGGCAATATGGGTGCCCCATATGGGGCATATCCAATGTTTTGGGGTCTCTAAATTGATTGGTTTCATCAAAGTGGAGTTTACTGCATTCTTTCACGCTCCACTTTCCTCTATGCCTCCCAATTCAAAGCAGGTTGATTGTAAGATTAGATCAATAGTTGGATTTCGGTCCTTCTATAGTAATTTAATCCCAATTTGATCCAAAAAAAGCGAAAGAGAGAGAGAGAGAGAGAAAGAAAGAGAGAAATGGAAAGAAGGGAGCAGTGTATCTACCGCAACTTATAAAAAAGTATGAATGAAAAGACACAAATCATTACACCACCATGCACAGCTTTTCCGCCAAATGAAAGATGAGTTTGGAAATGGAGAGCATACCTTTCCAGTTAGCAACAAGAATTCAATTGGCATCGATTTTGATATCGGATCTAGCGTTACCGTTAAACTGTTGTTTTAACGAAGATAACATTCATTACCTGCATATTGCCTAAATGGGGGATTTGTTCTGAGTTAACCGTGGAGTGGCTGCTGTTTATGATTATGATAAACCATCAATGTCAATTAATTATTTTTACTCTTCTTATTGTGGTCCGTATCTTCTACAATCGGCACGCTCCCAAGACAAAACTCAAGCTGATAGACACGTTAAATACTACTAATGATATCGTGCTAGAAATAGGATAAGAAAGATGGACGAAGGGAAAAAAACCCATACGCATGGGTATACGCATATGAAATCGGGAAAATCAGCTAGTTATAAATATATTTTAGTTAGAGGAAGGAAAATGCCGAATTTACTGGTGAAAATGTGGTGGACCCTAGAGGTGGGCTTTTACTTATGCCGGCCACAGTATGAAACGCAGATTTTCAAAAAACTATATCCGTATGGATTAGCATTAATGTGTACAAAAAATGGATTTTAAAGAAAATAAAACACTTTAGCCGGCGATACATGAAGCGTAAACTCTCGTATAAACTCAGAATGTAATGCCAAAAAGTTTACGCTTCGTGTGGCAGGCATAATCGCATAAAAGTTTATACCGAAACGTCAAATGCAATTACATTCGGGCACCTGCAATTACACTATGCTATTACATCAATTACATGTGTTTCTGGCCACAAAAAACATAAATCGACGAGATAAGTTGATTTCTGAACATCTTTTTATATATTTTAAGCTGTTTTTACTGTATATTAGCGATTGTAGAACATTCAATTCTTTATAACGCTACGCTTCATGTTGGTGCTGTGTTTATGCTTGCTTTTACGCTCGGATTTACGCTCCGCCGGTCTATAATCTTTTTGACATAAGTATAATCTTTTTGGCATTACACTCTGAGTTTATACGAGAGTTTACGCTTCGTGTATTCCTACCTTTTGGCTTAGATTCTGATAATCTGGACAAGGGGTCGAGACGACTAAGAAGATGTTCCGGATACTCTGGCCCCGGGTGTGGGAGCCCGGAGGAGAAGCTCCATGAATGGAAGCCCCCTGCGTGTATAACGGGTTCGAAGCTATGGGTTGCGTCAGGGCACATCGAACACTGCACCGAAATCGAAATTGCCCGGTATCCGGCACGATGAAATCAAGAACGCAATAACCTACTTCTCTCACGCGCCCTCGTGTTGATTGCGCGCCCGGCCGTCTGGCGTCATTCACCACCGCCTTTCGCTACCACCCATTACTCTCGTCTTTTTTTTCTTGCTTTCTCTCCTTTCTTTTTCATATTATTTTCCTTCCTACTCATCATTCGGTCCCTCGCTCCGTTCACCTCTACTTGTGATCCTCCCAATAGGACGCACAACCAACGAGAACGTTTTCCCTCTCTGCGTCGATATCTGTGGGCGATCCTGAGGTGCTGTGAAGTTCCAGTGGTAAACGAAGCAAGCGAGCGCTCGAGCGACTGACGTGCATACACACACTCCCTCGCAACACCAGGGGTTGAGGAGCATAGAGATGTCAAGTTCAACGGGTTTGCCGACGTGTTCTTCGGTCATCATCACTTTCTTCAGACCACGTCGGCCACGGTCACTAGGGGTGCCTTATTCCATTCACCACACCATCCCCAACGAACCAGATCAAAACTACACCCTCCGAAGGGGGGGATCCCAACCTCCCCCCCCCCTTCCCCCACCCCCTTCCACTGTGCCTCTTATCCGAGTTAAGGGCCAGGGTCAATGGTCCAACATAACGGTTACCGAATCTTTGGATTTCCTGTTTACGCATGTTCGGGGCCCGTTTGGTGTGTCGCGCATCCCCCTTTCTCTCCCTCTTTCTCTCCCTCTCTCTCTCTCTCTCTCTCTCTCTCTCTATCTCTCTCTCTTTCTCTCTCTCTCTCTCTCTCTCTCTCTCTCTCTCTCTCTCTCTCTCTTTCTCTTTCTCAGCAGAAAGGGTTAGGTCCCGTAACGGACTCATTGGTACAGAGTAGCCAGTGTGTGTATGCGAGCGAGCGAACCACTTCCTGCTCTCAAAAGATCAGAATTTGCAGGACGGCGCACCCTCTACCCTCCCACCTTTTCCCATTTCCCCCCCCCCCCCCCCCAGACGCCTCCCACCCCCCCCCCTCCCCCGTCAACGGTACATGAAGCGATCTAACAAAATGGGGAAATCTTAATGACTCCGCGAACGTACTCCAAAAATACAGTTGTGTTCAAAATAGTAGCAGTGGCTGGTTCAAAAGCTAAAAAGTAACATAAAATGATAATTCATGCATCGATTCGAAATCTGTTTGTTGTGTATACAAAAAGGAACAAAACTAAATAAGAATGCATAGTTTACTTTTTAAAATCAGCCCATTACTAAGGGCAATTTTAAAATAACTAAAAAAGTAGCTGTACAAAAAAATAGCAGTGTTTCACCATTCCTAGTATTTTAACTCGAGAATATCAAATTTGAAAAGAAAAAAAGGTTCCGTGGTACTGATATTGTTTTTTCCACTTCAATACTTTGTAGAATAGCCTTTATTCTTGATTACAGAGGCGCATCGCTAAGGCATAGAGCTTCCAAGTCTTTGACATCGAGGGACAGGGATCGCAGCCCACGATTTACGAACTACTGACCAAAACTCTTCCATTTTCATCGGCTTTGCTTCCGAAACAGCACATTTGACATCTACCCATAGATTCCCAATGGAATTGAGATCAGGAGACGGCGCTGGCCATTCCATAACCTCGATGTTCTTCGGCTGAATCCACGCTTGTACGCGTTTACTAGTATGTTTAGGATCATTATCCTGTTGAAATAATAATTTCAATGGCATTTCGTCTTCAGCATAAGGAAGCATGACCCAGACAAGGATTCTGATGTATGCATGATAGTCTATGATGCCTGGTATACGATAAAATGGCCAGGCAATATAGCAGGAAAAACATCCCCATACTATTATATTGGCCCCCTCATGTTTTAATGTCCTTACCGTATACTGTGGTCGAAATTCTGAGGCAAATGGACGTCTTACGTACTAACGACGGTATTTTGATCCAAACAACACTATTTTGGATTCGTCAGATCACAAAACATTGCGTAATTTTTCCTTGGACCAGTCGACGTGGATTTTTGAAAACTTAAGACGGTTTGCAACATGTCGATTCGTCAACAAGGGTACTTTACGGGGACTTCGTGCGTACAGATTAGCTTCTATTAATCGTCCCCTGACTGCTACTGTGTTCGCAGACAAGGCCAATCCATCCCTAATCCTGTTGGAAGTGATTGTTGGATCTCTCCTCGACATGTACACTATCTTTCAGCCAGTCTCCTGAGACTTGCATCGCTGCCGGCACTAGTTTTTGCCTCCGCTTTCCATTTTAAATCATTGCTGATCATTTTGGCAAAGCATCCCAGTAGTTCTTGAACCTGCAAGTACGATTTTTCTTACTTTTCCATATTTTTAAAATAAAATTCCGATTTTCATCAGATCAATGGTTAGAGGGTCCCATTTTACTGCTGTAAAAATAAAAAAGTCTTGCCTTTCGTTAATTTTTTGCTTTTTACATATTAACCGATTGATGGAAAAGCAAAACGTGCAAAGAATTTTGTTTTTAAACACAAAATAACAATGAAAATAACTTAGAACCACTCACCACTGCTATTATTTTGAACAGTAAAAAACAGACGTTGCAGCAGTTTTTCGCAAAAATATCAGCAAGTTATGATATTCTTGGTGCAAGTAGTATGTCTATCTTATCAGTGATCCCACCACTACACACCCACATGATTGATTGATAAAATAGACAACGCATACTTGAATAATGATCATTTCTTTACTGGGTGGTTCGGCACTGCTATTATTTTGAACACAACTGTAGATGGCAGAATCTCATGCCTGTAACGGAGTAATGTTGGTGAGGAAAGGGGGCGGGGGGGGGGGAGAGGCAGATGGCAGGGGAGAGATCCCTGCCTCCCAGAGATGCAAGGAGGGGAGAGATTAGCTTGACAGCACCCGGTCCAGCGCTGCTAGCTGGCTGGCAGGCAATAATAACTGACATTTGTAAGCTCTGGCCAGTCGAGTTGGAAGTTCGCGTAACGGTTTAGAGCAGGCCGCGTGCCAATTTGAGTTAGAGACCCTTGGTTGAGAGCAAACCAAAAACCCAAAAAAAACAAACCGAAACAAATGGGGCAACGGTTTCGCCCTGTCCTCCCGCAAACCGCAACACACACGCACACACACATACACCTTTCACGGGAATGGAGCTTTTATCGCTGATCGCTGGAAAAAAGTTATCCTGCTGCTGACAATTTGCTATAGCAGCCTAGACAAATCTTTAGCATTCTAAGAGGATGCTGTAGGATTGCTTTTTTATCGTCTTGCCATCAAAAGTTTTTTCGTTATGTCGAAACACTCTAACAAAAAAACCGGGAAGGCATTGGTTGCGTAAAACCCGTGAAAGTGGCCCAACTTCACATTGGCCTCTTGGACATCGCCTCACTCCGGTTTCCTTCCTCTCTCCGATAACCAAACGGCATGTCACGATGGCTTTCTCTCTCTCTCTCTCTCTCTCTCTCTTTCTCTCTCTCTCTCTCTCTCTCACTCTCTCTCTCAACCCCGTCACGTTAACGCGTGCTCCTTCTCCACCAATGTATTTGGAACGCACGATTAAAATAAAATAGCTAGAATTCTTCTCTAACCGGGGAGCCCGCCATTTTCGAGCGCAGCTGCGTGGGTCAGCGAAAGGATAGAACTCCCCAGTGAACAATCCGGCTTCCCCTCTGCCTGCGACGTGGACGAGGAAGAGGCGAGCGCGACGCTCACTATGAAACCGCTCGTAGGCAGCGGGGGAAAGAGCGGAAGAAACCGCGAGAGGGAGAGGATTTCGCGCACGAGCTTGTTGGAGCGCGGCTGCAGCGGAGGAAGGGCAGAGTGCGAAGAGAACAATGGCGAACAGGAACGAACGCGAGCTTGTGGGTTGCAATTACGCGGAGAGGGAGAAGGCGGCAAGGGCAGTAGGGTGAAACGAACGCGAGCGTGTTCAAGACGGACGGCAGTGCGAAAGGAAGAAGAATAGCAAAAAGAGACGGAGCAACCTCGAGCAAAATTCGGCTAAGTCCCGATCGCGAGCATACCAAATTTTTCTAAGTCCCGGGACGCACGCTTTTCGCGGGTGCAGTGCAAGTGCGGTCAAGTGTTTGCCGTTTGTTTAGTAAAAAGTGATTTTGTCTTCATCTGTGTACATGCAAGGTAAGATTACTGAACATAATGCATAAAATGCAAGTGATCTTACAGCTTTGAAATGTTCTCTTCCTCTTTGTGCCCGAGTATTCTGCATCGAAGGAAAAAACCGTGTCAACGATCGATGCACGCGCATCCAACATCAGCCCGGGGTGATGACGACGAAGCTAACTGGACATTTGATTAAGCCAGCCACGGCGGATCACGCACGCATCACGGATCACGTGAATGAAAAACGCAGTAAAGTGTCGTGAAAGTGTTACTGTGCAGAAAACAAAGAATAAATGCCACCGTATGTGTGGTGTGGCTTACTGATACCCACATGCATGCATTTTAATTCGCCATTATGGCGATGGGAGAATAGAAAAAAAGGGGTGCGGGAAGGGCACACGAGAGCACACGTAGAGCATACGAAAGGGGGCTGCGTTCGGGTTCGCGTTCGGGTTTCACGAAGTTGACAAACCAGCCGCTTGGCCCTTTGACTGACCATCCGCTTATCAGAACAAACGCGCCATACAAGCTCTTCAGGAGAAATGTATGGGTTAGCGGATGCTCAGTCGACGGTTCTATAGTGAGAAGATCTTCTCACTGCTAACTGAGACTCGACCATCCAGGGAATATTCGGCGTCGTTTACCTGATCAGGTCAATCATGCTTATCCACAGTCCCGGGTCTGGCCAGAACCGCTTCATTTTCGGTCATTGTTTTAACTCATTTCTGATTAACATAGAGACCTGAGCTTCCGTGTACCCTCCTAAAATGTAATTTTCTATCGATCTATCATTTTCTTATTATTTTTTACCGTTGGTGAAAGGGCGAAAAAGGATAAAAAAAACTCTATTGTTTTGTATTGTGTAGGACTGTGACCTAGGGTTAAACTCAAAATCAGAGTGAGGCAAAAAAACCGCAAAAAATTTCAAACTGCTGCCATTTCTAAACCACTCCTCCGACACCTGGTAGATTTTTTCCAGTAGCTAGCTCATTCTATTGTTTATAAGCATGAAAAAGCATTTTAGTAGGAAAATGACCGAAAAAAGGTATTCGTGATGGAATTCAATGGTGTCAATTGTTTGTTTTTATTTGGTAGAAAAACAAGTGGGTATCGATAGAGCCTTCCAGCATTTAAATGTTAATTAATCAATTGGATCTCGGACCATAATTAGTTACTGTGATACAGGTAGAGTTTCCAGACACCCTGAAAGACGACTGCAAAAAACGGCAACATCGAAAAAAAATGTTCAAAAGTTAAGTAGCAAATTGGAAAATTTCCAGACGCAGCACCACTCAAAATGATGTAGACGAATGCATTTTAGCTCGAATCACTCAACCAATATTTCAAAATGAGCTTTAACTAAAGGCCTTTCCAATTCTAAACTCGGCATGGCCTCATACCTTATAAAAAAAAAAAATAGACTCAATAAAGCCAAACAGTTACTTCGCTTGGCCTCAAATGATGAAATGCCGAACTTGATTTTACTTCGATGAGAAACCATTTGTTATCCAGTAGTTTTTAAACGAAAAAAATGACTGGGTTTAGTTGCCAGGGAAGTCAACTGATGATTTACACCCTCGACTGGCCACCAGGACGCAAAACCTGCGCCTGCGTTAAAGACAAGTGTAACTATTAGATGTTCGTATCGTTGCACGAACGGATGCTGCTTTATTTCTCACTGTTATTCGCAATTACTTCACAATTCTTTGTTTCAATCCAATTACGCTTCCTTTCGCGAGCGCGGCATGGGTGTTAGCTTACGGACCAGTCCGAGATCCTAAAAATGTACGCTAGAACGCTTGTCGCGTTGCCTTAACACTGTCCATTCTCTTTTGTGTCCTGTTCCACTAAACCTCCAAACTCTCTCCCGATTGCCGACTCGGTCGTCGGCGGTGGATTGTACTTCCTTTTCTAACAGTAACGGTTCCTCCTCCGGTGAAGGAGGTGAGCAACGCGAAGGCCTCGACGAAGGTGCCTCCTTCTGTGAAGGACGTTAGAAACGCGAAGGCCTCGACGAAGGTGCCTCCTCCCGCGAAGAACGCGAGCAACGCGAAGGCCCTGACGAAGGTAACTTCTGCAGGACCAGCGCCACCGTTTGCGCGATGTAAGGCAGCCAAGTCGGCAGATGGAAGTACCGACCTTTTGAGAGCGCTCATAGAGTCCGCGGACCGAATAATGGTGCTGTCGAAGACTCGGCAGTCCGGTCCGATGCTCGAGATCTACCAGCTAGCGGTCCAACACCTGGAGGACCTCAGGACCCAAGCCGCCCAACGGAATGCGGGATCCACGGCGAGGGAGCTGGTGCATGTAGCGACTCAAACCGCGTGACTGTTGGTAGATGCTGGGATCCAGGTGAAGCTGCCAGTGGCGGTGGAGGTGGAAGTAACTACGCCGCCCACGGGAGGGGCTACCATCACCACAGCAAAACGTCAAAGGAGCTGCCCGGGAGAGGATAGTACCTT
>NC_064876.1:7627870-7640370 GCF_943734665.1 Anopheles aquasalis | reverse complement strand
CAGACCATGGACGTTTCTACAAGACTCGGAATCGTCTCATAAAGCTCGTGCGAACCAAGAATGGTTGAAGTCTGGTCCAAGTTAGAGAGCACGGTGAGGACTACAAAATAAGCCAGTATGGATGCGATAATGAAATCGATTGTTCGAGAACGAGCCAAAATACCGCAAGATCACGTTCGTGCAGCATCAATTTTTTTCAGGCTGTTAGAAGGCTATAGTCGAGCCAAATGTGGCCACATCGAGCTAATCGTTTCTGGAAATTTGATTATATTAAAACAATTTTGTCTTTGAAATCAATACAAAATCATTTCAAACAAAAAAGCTATAGTGTTAAGCCGGGGATACATGAAGCGTAACCTCAGGAGTAAATATAAAATCAAAATACACTTGAAAATGTTTACATGACCGGGTTGAGATGCGTAATCCGAATTACACTGAACTTTTATCGACTTTTGTGAGAAAAATAGGATCTTCTTTCCGAAGAAAAAGATGAAAAACGCTAGTAATGATCACTCACTATTAATGCAAACCACAAACAGGAAATATAGAGAGGCAAATCGCTTGCAAACAGCGTTTACGCTAGGATTTATGCTCCGTGGACCTATAATCTTTTTTACACCGTGTAAACGGCAAATGTAAACTATTTGGCATTACACTCTGAGTTTATACGAGAGTTTACGCTTCATGTATCGCCGGCTTTATGACGTCATGTCAGTAACCCTGTATATTAGGTTGGCACGTAAGTCTTTTTGCATTTTGGTTATAGATGTCGTTGAAGTCTCCACCATTATCAATCACATTATGTCATATTAGGTTGGCGCTTAAGTAATGTCGTATTTTGCCAATGGATGTGTTTAGAGCCGTCTGTCTCCACCGTTATCAATCACATTATGTCATATCATACCACGTTGTTTTAAAGGACATTTGATGTATCTTTTAATCAAAAAAAAACTGAATTTGTAGCAATGGGCAAAAAGTTATAGCTGTTCAAAGATGTGTGAAAATAGTGAAGAAATTTGCTATATTTTGACTTTTTTCTAAAAGAAAAGGGGAAAATGTCACGCAAGCCTCCAATTAAATTTGTGATGTTTAGAGGGACGGTGCTGAATCAGTTCGTGTAGCATAACGAGTAAAAGACTAAAATAGGCCCCCCCACTCACGGTGAGCTACTGAGTGACCGAAAAAATAGCTAATTTCAACATTTTTGATAGCCAAATCTTTATAAAAATATACGGAAACGTAAATGAAAGTATTAGAGAAGGGGGGAGGGGTGAAAAAGTTACATTTAATCAGTTAAAAAGCGGTTTTTTCGGTCACTCAGTAGCTCACCGTGAGTGGGGGGGCCTATTTTAGTCTTTTACCGCATAACGATGGTTCGCTCGCTTCCGTTCTGAAAATTTTGATGTGAAAGATGCACCTTGCTCTGGTCGGTCTATCGTTGCTAAAGTCGATGAAATTATTGAAAGGATAGACCAGGATCGTCACATAAGCAGCCGTGACATCGCTAAGGAACTAAACATTCACTATAAAACGGTTTTGAGCCGTTTAAAAAAGGGTGGCTACAAAAAAAAAGCTCGATGTTTGGATACCGCATGAATTGTCTGTGAAAAATTTATTGGACCGAATTAACATCTGCGATTCATTGCTGAAACGGAATGAAATCGAACCGTTTCTGAAGCGAATGGTTACAGGAGATGAAAAGTGGATCAAATACGACAATAACGTGCGAAAAAGATCATGGCGCAAGAATGCAGAAGCTACACAAACAGTCCCAAAGCCAGGATTGACGCCGCGGAAGGTTATGCCGTGTGTTTGGTGGGATTGGAGAGGAATCATTCATTATTAGCTACTCCAGCCTGGTCAAACTATTGATTCTAGACTTTACTGTGACCAATTGATGAGATTGAAGCAAGCAATCGAGGAAAAACGGCCAGAATTGGTCAACAGAAAGGGCATCGTCTTCCACTATGACAACGCTAGACCACACACATTTTTGATGACTCGGCAAAAACTGGGAGAGCTTGGCTATGAAGTTTTGATGCATGCTCCATATAGCACCATCGGATTACCACTTGTTTCGTTCTATGCAAAACTTCTTTAGTGGAGTACATCTTGGCTTCAAGCATGTGAAAACTTCGTGTCCCAGTTTTTTAACGATAAACCACGGAGTTTTTACACTAAACGAATTATTTCTTTAGCTGAAAAATGGCAAAAGGTGTTTAACAAAAATGAATAATATTTGGTTGAATAAAGTTTCTCAAAACTAAAAATATATCCTTTTGAAGTTTTACCAAAAATACGAAAAGACTTATTCGACTAGCTAATATATAGAGTATCCAGACTTTTTCAACACAAATTTGCTAGCGATGTCAGTACACAATCATTCTGTTCATTCTGGTACTTTGTATACTCCTATGGAAATCATTACACGTTCAGACGATACGCCCGCAATCTTACGAAAAGTTCACATAAATCTCAGCAAAAATTAAGAAAAAGATATAACATATCACAACCAATCGCGAGAAGACCGAATGATATCGGAAGAATCCGAAGCTTAGACAGTTTGTACACACAGCCAAAATTTGGCGGCTAAAGGCAAAAAAAGAGAACTTCATTTTTCCAACATTTTGGAAAAAATAATGGCAGATGGAGACAAATTTACATCTACGGTACGGCGTACACTGGAGTGCAGCATTATGTGTCTGCCGATCAGCTTAAAGCATATTATATTTTTAAAAAAGCTGTTTGCAGGTGTGTTAAAGTTATTTCGCGATGATCCTGTAGTTTTTCTGAAGTTCTTCTTTTCAAGCGTCCCTACACACACCATTATTTTTTTTATATGGAGCTTTTGACTTTTGCCGACAATTTTGACTTTAGCCGCCAAATTTTGGCTGTGTGTAGAAACTGTCTTACATGCAAACGAAACGAAAGCTCAAGCATTCCAACCCATTTAAAATTAAAAAAAAACATTCAAAAGATTATAACCACAGGCAAAATAATAATATCGAATCAACGTATATTATCCACGAAGGAATATCAAATCCACGTATATTATAAAGCAAACGATAGATAATAAACGATAGCGATACAGGTATTCACTAGACATACAGCTGTAACTAGTAATATTAAGAAAGCAAATGTTCCCAACCGGCAATGCATGTCCCTCAAATCCCAACCTTTCATCATACCCAATGTCCAAAACGATATATACGTTTCAACGACTTCAACTAATCTCTTTCAACAAGAGAGACGTCTAGATCACCGTTGAGAGCATCAGCCTGCATGATACTGTTTATTATCACTGGCATTTACATCAGTACGATACAGTGGAAAAGAAGAACCATCATCAATATTCACGAGGCACCAACATCAAGCGCAGCATCGAACAACGAGTCAAGCGATACATGTATTTCGTACGGAGCCTCAAATCTTAGGAGGGGGCGAGTTAACGGAAGTATACCTGATCAGACCGTTACAGCGGGTGGGAATACAGCGGGTTTTGGAAGGGGTGTGAACAGTTCGTTGCACCGTTGTTCTTGGCTGTCGGATGCTGCACATTTCCAGGGCCACCGGAGGGCTTAATCGTATCGCCGCGCCTCGACGTCGCGTCACCGTGTCCTGTGCTACTGACGACGACGACGACACGTGCAACCGAGCATGGTGCATTGCCTGGCCAGCGGTTAGACAAGGAGTAGGGCCTCACCGGCGCCAGCCCCTATGTCATCGTGATCGGTTTGAAATGTAACGCCCCGAGCGCATCAGCGCAAAAGTATCGCATGGGCGCAATGTGCTTGCTTTTCGGAAGCGAACCCGATAGCACAACATTGGCAGCCTGGTAAAGCCGACCAAAGCATGGGGGCATCGCATGACAGGGTGCTACACGCGCGCCAAACACGCCAAGAATGCCATCGGAGAGTCCGGAAAGCAGAGGGAGAGTGAGTGGCACATACTCTCTCTCTCCCTTTCTCTTTCTCTTTCTCTTTCTCTTTCTCTTTCTCTTTCTCTTTCTCTTTCTCTTTCTCTTTCTTTCTCTTTCTTTCTCTCTCTTTCCCTCTCTCTCTCTCTCTCTCTCTCTCTCTCTCTCTCTCTCTCTCTCTCTTTCTCTCTCAGCGAACAGCCGCCAACCACGCAGCCAGCCGGCCATTTTGTTGTGCTTTTTGGTTATTGACAAAACCAATCAATATTATGGCACGCGCGACCCCATTATTGTAATTGTGGCGCAGCGCGTCCTCTCGTACGCCACTGGCCACACTACCGGGAAGAAGGAAAGAAGAAAGGAAGGAGAGGGTGTCGTTGATCACTTCCTTGGGGTACCCTTAGGCTAATGGCGCAGTTGTATGAATTGGAGCTCACTAGTTGACGCCTGAGGTCGGGGAGGTGCCAATATCCGTTAGCTTCATAAATGCAGGCTCTTCATTTCTCTTTCTCTTTTCTCTCTCTTCTCTCCATCTCCAGCAATCCCTGCCCTGCCCTCTCTCCCATCCAAGAGCGCATATTCTCCCGTGGGAAGGGGGGGGGGCAGGGCTGTGGCCCGGTTTTTGGTGGTTTTGGTTTGGGTTTGGGCCAATGGCCACTAGGTAAAAGGCAAGCAAACAACTATTAATCGCCCATTCCTCTGACACTATACCACGCCCGCTCCTATTCCACCTAGCCCTCCCCCCCCCCCCCCCCGGCCATTGTCTGCAACGAACTGTTTGTTTAGTTTGTGTTGTTGTTTTGATTTTGACACCAATTAATGAGCAATGAAATGAATGAGAAAATTTGACAGGCACTGTTACACTGACAGTTGTATGTTTTGGTTGCAATCGGAGATGCTGTTTCGCTTTGAGGAGTAAGAAATCCGTTTCGAAGGTTCAAGTTTGCCAAGTTTTTAAGAATTTCGATTCTCAAAGTATAAAATGTCAAGTTTCTTATCCCTTCGTGAGACAGCACTGATGATTTGGGCGCTATCGGCGGATGGTGCTCGCTAGAAACGGTGCCCCACGGATCCCCGTAAGTGACTGATCACTCGCTCGTTTGTTGAAAACGAAGGGTATGAATCAATTAAACGAGCAAAAGCGATACTATACCTGAAAAAACCATTGAAAATTTCCGGATTTCCTTCGTATCACCGAACGCTTTCTGTCGATTTGGTAAACATGTATTTGACAGACCCTGAAGCCTAGCAAAAATCCAATATGGCGGCGAAGCGAAGTGCTGCGAAGCTGTTTTTATTACTACACTTTTGGCAAAATCGTAAAGTGCAAAGCACTTTCTCAACTTTAAAAATATGCCAAAATTGGAAAAATAGAAAAAAAAATTAAACTCGACGGGAATGATCCACCACTGCCGCTACGATAGGTACCGGAGACATAACCTTTTCGAAAACAGGCCTTCCTAAATTTTAAACCACGGATGAAGTTTAAAATAAATCTTCCCCAAAATACGAAGTCTTAAAAAGTGGCAGTTCAATATGACAATCACTAGGAAAAATTAAGTTGAAAGGTTTGCCAATTTCTACCGCCGTGCCTGATTTGGTCCTAAACCGTACCCCGCCCTTAACGGAACCAGCTACATCGCGCTGCTGTATTCTTTCTCTCTCTCTCTCTCTCTCTCTCTCTCTCGCTCTCTCTCTCTTTCTCTCTCTCTCTCTCTCTCTCTCTCTCTCTCTCTCTCTTATCTTTACCCAGAATTGATCACCCGGTAGCTCTGGTTGCTGCTGCTGCTGCTGCTTCGGTGCTGGCCTCATTCCATGTGCGCAAAGCCGCGTACCAGGATACCAGGGACAAACCAATTGATGTCCACTGTGTACACCAACGCAGTGCAAGTCAGCAAGTTACGCAACGAGGATAGCGAGCGGTGCGAGCTGGTAGAGGAGCAACCATCCTGGAGCCCGCAATTCGGAGTAATTGGGGTCGTGTCTTTCCCGGGGCCTCCGAGGCAACAACGAAAATATATCCAGCATCACCCAACATCCCGAGAGCTCTGAGAGCCGCTGTCTCGACGCGTTCTGTCGAAAGCACCGGACGAGGAGGAGCTGTAGGAGGAGGTGGAGGAAAAGAAGGCTGTGAGGGGTTATGTAAGCGCATTGCGCGCCAACATCGTGCTCATTTATTGAACGTTCCTGCTTTTGCTGCGGTGCGAAGAGAGAGAGAGAGAGAGAGAGAGAGAGAGAGAAATGCGTGGAATCGGACGACCGCATTCTCGCTTTCGTACAGACCGCGAAACCGCGAATCATTGCGCCCTTCAAGCACCAGAATCACTCTCACAATAAAGTCGCCCTAGTACAATAAATAAACTGAGCTGAATTCCGGAAATTCGCTTGCAATCAGGATGTCATTGGTGTCTTTGTCTTACTTCTTCCGTTTCTTCTTTTTCTTCTTCTTCTTCTTCTCCTTCTTCTTCTCCTCTTCCTCTTCTACGAAAGCAGCATTGAAACCGTTTCGCTGTTAGTGGTCGTTGAGTATCCTTAACCACGTGGCTTTATTCTTTACACTTCCTCTCTCCCTTTCCCGCTCCCTCCCTCTCTCTCTCTCTCTCTCTCTCTCTCTCTCTCTCTCTCTCTCTCTCTCTCTCTCTCTCTTTCTTGTTTTATTTCTTTTCCTGTAGGCATTCTGTGCAATGGCCCATGTCCAAACAACCGTAATGCCGAGAAATGGAAGAAAACCGGTCAACAGCGCTAGAGCGATGGAAATGTGCCGAATGAGAAAGGGTTCCCTAAGGTTTTTAAGACTCTACGGACCATGGGCACGCCACACACCTGGGAAAGTGAGAAACAGGAGCAAGAGAAGCTAATAATAAAGACCAGCTGGCCAGTTCTTAGTAGTTCGTCGACATCGTCGTCGTCGTCGAGAGAAGAGAGCGGTTGGGGCTGATTTTATGTTTGCCGATGGCGCCTCTCTCTCTCTCTCTCTTTCTCTCTTGCGGCTGAAACCCCTTTCTTCCCCCCGCAGGGTGAGGCGGATACGCAATTAAAGAGAAAACCAAAATCGCCATTAAATCTCCGCCAGAACAGGGTTCCGCCGGCCGGTGTCGTGCGCAGAAATCAGCGAACGCGGTGCGCGAGGTGAAGGGTGTGCTGGTCCCCGCGTGGTGAAGGGGAGGAAGTAGATGGAAAGTACCGACGGTTACCGTTAGCTCGTAAAAGAGTAAGCGTAAAACCATGGCTCGAAACCAACGTTAGGGGCTGAAGATGATCGAAAGATTTACCTCAGAGTGTTTCTACACTGCGAAAAGCTTTTGATGCCAAGTAAAAAAAACAATAAAGCTTATAGCATCCTTATAGGATACAACCTATAAAAATACTATACATCCTATAAGGATGCCATAATAGGAAGCAAGTGAAGTCATCCCGAACAAAATCGCTCGCGAAGATTAGAAAAATGAATGAGAAAACTTGACAGGCACTGTTACCCTGACAGCTTTGAGGAGTAAGAAATCCGTTTGGAAGGTTCTAGTTTTCCAAGTTTTTAAGAATTTTGATTCTCAAAGTGTAAAAGTTCAAGTTTCTAATCCCTTCGCGAGACAGCACTGATGATTTGGGCGCTACCGGCGGATGATGCTCGCTAGAAACGGTGCCCAACGGATCCCCGTAAGTGACCGATCACTCGCTCGTTTGTTGAAAACAAAAGGTATGAATCATTTAAACGAGCAAAAGCGATACTATACCTGAAAAAACCATTGAAAATTTCCTGATTTCCTTCGAATCACCGAACACTTCCTGTCGATTTGTTAAACATGTATTTGACAGCCCCTGAAGCCTAGCAAAAATCCAATATGGCTGTGAGCGAAGTGCTATGACTTCACCTGTTTAGTAAAAACACATTGACTTGCCATTAAAAGGTTTTTCGCAGTGTAGAAACACTCTCACACTACACCTCCAGAGAATCGTTAGTCCTGCTCTCTGTTCTATTGTATTGCCCCGAAGGAACAGTTACACACACACACACACACACACACACACAAGTATGAACGACTTCTGTGTCGTTCAGAACGCACTTTTTCTGTTTCTCGGCGGCGGTGTGCGTTCTTCGCGATGTTCTCAATCGACCAAGACAAGAACCTCTTGCCGGGCTCAGCTAAGGATGGCCACAGGGCGAGGGGGGGGGGATTCCGCCATTGGCCTAGAACTCGAACAAAAAGCCGAAAAAGAGAGAGAGAGAGAGAGAGAGAGAGCGAGAGAGAGAAGGAGCTGAGTAGATCGCATCGATTGGAAGCCAGATCTGAATATACTCTCTAGGATCTCGCGATCTTGCTCGCAACTGCCCTATCGCAGTAAGCCACCCTCTAACCTCCAAAAATAGCAGCTCTCTCTCTCTCTCTCTCTCTCTCTCTCTCTCTCTTTTTCTCTCTCTCTTTCTTTCTTTCTCTCACACGATACCATGTCTCCAGTCTGGCGGAGGTACAGGGACTAGTAACCGGATTAACGTACTAGACACCGGCACCAACAATCCACACAGCACCCGTTTATAACTTGAAACCACCGCCCTGCGTGGTTCGCGCGAGTGGGCACCAGCGCCCGTAACCTGCTGCATTTGACAGTCATTGTCAAGGGTTAACCCTGCGCGCAGTGTGTGAGTGAGTGTCCCCGTCCGAGCTGTTATTTAACCGGACCAGCCGGACAACAGGGAAGGTCTTGACGTGCGAGGATGACGAAGCTCAAACTGGATTGCACGCATAGCTCGTGACGAGCCAGAAGCTGGTTGGACTCAGCAATCAGCCAGCCAGCCAGTTAGTTGCCGCTGGTAAAGCGTCTGTTATTACTGCTGGTGCTGCTGCTTGTGTTGCAGCTGTTGACCGGGATTAGGGGACTGTTGGTGGCCAGCATCTGTTCTCTGTTCTCCTTCTGTACTCAACGACGAATGATTACGACCATGCGGACCAAACCCTCTCCTTTTAGCACACACACACACACGCGCACATTAACACCCGAAACCTCACTCCAATCAACCAACCAATCGACCCCAAACAAAATTCAACATGCAGCTGAGTGGATGATGTATCTCTTATGGCCCCCTCCTCCCCTCCACCTCCCACGCGTAAGTTCATTCATTCAGGGGTCCCTAATCACGGCCTGGAGAATTGGAATTGGGGTATTGGGATCGGTCACGCATCACGGAAAACCGCGCCTAAGGGAAGGGGTAAGGCTCGGGGATGGTGGCAAAGGATGAAATGCGAGGGGGTGGATTACGATGCTTCCTGTCAGCCGTGGTAATCGTAGCCAGTCTATCTTCCTACTTCTCATCTTCCCCCTTCTTCTTCTTCTTCTTCTTCTTCTTCTTCTTCTTCTTCTTCTTCTTCTTCTTCTTCTTCTTCTTCTTCTTCTTCTTCTTCTTCGTCTTCTTCTTCTTCTTCTTATTATTATTATTATTATTATTATTATTATTATTATTATTATTATTATTATTATTATTATTATTATTATTATTATTATTATTATTATTATTATTATTATTATTATTATTATTATTATTACTATTATTATTATTATCATTATTATTCCTTTTCTTCTTCTTCTTTTTCTTCTTCTTCTTTTCTTCTTCTTATTCTTCTTATTTTTCCTTTTCTTCTTCTTCTTCATCCTCCTCCACCTGCTCACTACCGCTACTAACTGCCATCGGATCTCCTGCTGTCCTGGCCCGAATTTCTCGGGAAATCGGGATCGCCGACGTAAACGGTTCTGGCTCGCTCGCTTGCTTGCGTAATCCTACACCCTTGTCGATCCGACACACGTAAGGTGGCAACGGTTGCTAAGGGCAGCCTTTCCCGATTCCTGGAGTCCCGAACCCGGAAACACACCATTCTGTTCTTGTTGCTCTCTCTCTCTCTCTTTCTCTTTCTCGATTTCTTCTATTTCTCGATACTACCTCCACCACAAAGCATCCCCTCTCAAATCGCTCAAGGTCACCCTCTGGCCCGTAAGATCTCCCTCCCCCCCATAACGTTCCATTGAAGAAAACAGAGAGAGACAGAGCGTGAGAGTGGGGGGGGGGGGGTTTGGACCACATGCACATGTCGATCCTTCCGATTCATTCCGGCGGGTTACGCAACCGATCGGCGGTCACCAGTCAGCAACCGGTGGCCGGTGTTAACCGGATTGCGGTACCTTCCCCACCCCTAGCTCTGTTCTACTTGCGTAGTTGTGGTCCCACAACCTCATTAACCCGCTAGGACAAAGTAGAGGGCACCTCTTCACCAGCATGGCTATGGCTGAGTCAAGCAAATCCGGGCGGTGGTGCCGTGTCAGCAGCAAAAGTGCACGCTGCACTCCCTGCTAGGCGAGGGTGTCCGGTACCAAACTGCCCTCCGCCCCAGCCCCCCCCCCCCTCCCCCCCGCCCCCCTTTCCCTCGTAACAATGCCTGGACCATTCGGAGCGTCCGAATTTCGCCTACGTGTGCAGTCCTAGGGTAGTTCCCCAGCCCCAGTGGCTGTGGCGTGGCAATAGCTTACCTGTTGGTGCGCTGGCGCACCGGTTCCCTGGTGTAGTAACCGCCCGACAAATGCAATCGATAGAAATTGTAAAAAGGATACCGTAAGGGAGTGCACCCGAGTTTGCAATCGAGGGAGCTTTTCGGTAACCGGCGGTAACCCACCGGAAGCGGAATGACAGCGAGATCACTTCCGGAATGACAACGAGAGTGTCCAAAGGGTTGAAAATGGGAGATAGAGAGCGCGCGCAAGAGAGAGAGAGAGAGATAGAGAGAGAGAGAGAGAGAGAGAGAGTGAGGGAGAGAGGAGGGAGAGAGAAGGAGAAAAAGAGAAGCAATGTCGGTTTCGGCAACAACAACGGGGGGAGAAGAGGATAAACAAGGCGTTCGAGAATCAGGCATCAGGTAGCTCGGATACACTACAGAACACACACTGCTAATCGGCCGGCCGGCGTTTAGCACCGCACCGCAGAACTAACGGCTCAATACTGGCTCATCCATAACCGGGCTCGAGCCTTCGGGCGCAGTGACGTCCTGTCCAGTGATCGCGATCGCAGCGCCCCGCAGGACTCACTCACCCGGCGCCCGGCACGACGCCGCCTCAGCCCCAGCCTACACCATCCGATACCGATGCGCGTACAGCTCGCTCGTTGCTTCGGTCTCCTATTACACCCACACCACACACACGCACCTCGCTACCGTCACGTGCTACCACACACCCTTGATCTAGAAGGTGGTACCGCACACACTCTCACACACATCGCATTTTCTGCCTAAACCCAGCTGCGGTGATCCAATTCGTTCTGCTCATTCAGGTAGCGCCCACCCCGCTGCGCGTGCGCGACCTCGCCAAACAGAACAAACAGGTGCCTTGCGGCCTGGCGGACTCCTGCGCACACCATACCATGCAGGATTCAAACAGCCCCCTTCTACAGGTTCGCTCCTTTTCGCTGCGACACGTCTCTGACTGTCAGTAGCTTGATGGCTCAAACGGGTGGCACGCTGGTGGTGCTTTCTCTCCGCGCGGTACAAGAACTCTCGGCACCGTCCTCCGATACGATACAGGCAAAAAAAGAAACAGGTTTCACTCACGACGCTCGACGCTCGACGCTCGGATCGCCTTTTTGGCGATTGCGACACCCTATTCGCGCCACCAAGACCACGGGGGTTTAACTTTTGATTTTCTCCCCCCTCACCCTGCTCAGCTGGTCCTCGTGCTAACCCCCTTTTCCCTTTTCCTTTTTTTCTCTCTCTTAATTCCCTACCTCATCCTCCATTAGTCCCCTTTCTGTTGCTGCTGCTGCTGCTGCTGCTTCTTCTGAGGGTGCTGCCACCCTTGCCTGATTCATCTAGATCTCTTCCTCTCACTCCAATCCGATCCGATCCGATCACGACGATCCTCCGAGAGCAACCGAGTCAACCGGACCAACGGATAGTGGAGTAGGCGAATGGGCAGTGGCTATCAGCTACCAAACCCCAAAACCCCTTTCTACTCCGTGGGTCCATCCCATCCTTGTTTGGTCTGATAGATACCAGAGGGCAGAGTTAGGGGCAGGGCTGCAGTGCGCTCGTTCTTTGCGCGATGTACAAACCGGCTTTCGCCCTTCGTCGTCGTTACGGGAGCGATGATAGAGCTAGAACGCCCCATCTCTCGAGTACCTGCTGCTACGGCTGAAATAAAGGGACTCTGGAGAAAGGACGCTTCTCGAGAGAATAGTGGGACGGAGGCAAGGGGGGAACTAGAGAGTAGAAACTGATTGGCATACTTGGCCTGCCTGGGTGGCTTTTTTTGGTTTACATCTGGAGAAATCTTCACACGATTACTGAATCAGTGCCCGCAAGATACGGGTAGCGCCGTATTCCGGATGCCTACCGACTAAAACTCCAGATGTGCGCGACCCCCATCTCTCCCAAAAAGAACCGCAAGGCATGGTATGGGGAAGAGGCCTTGATCCTTTCTGGAGCTTTTCACGCAACAGGTACTTAGACCTACTTCTAATGGCCGAGCTACTCTATGTGGCCATCTCCGAGTGGAAAAGGCCTACTCACGCTTTGCAGCGGTTGCTGCCTACTGTTTGTACTGGATTGCACCA